>NC_087218.1:9010308-9047808 GCF_015104395.2 Macrobrachium nipponense
GATTAAACTTGAAAGAAAAGCCACATATACGAAATGTAAGAGGCGGCCTGAGAATAAGGGATGAAACCAAGCTGAACTGACGACGCTCGAAAAGCGGGGATAAGAAGTTCCACGGACGGGATATGAGGATAAATAGTAGATACCTCAGACAGGCGTTTTTTTTTTTCTTTTTCTTTTTTTTTTAGAAATTAAAACTAAAATAGATGAGGGTTCACAAGGGATGAAATAATAAGGATATGCCTTTCAGCTGTGGCAAAGTTACCAGAATGTTTAAAATAGAAGTATATATTAATTAAGTGAGCTATGACAATGAAGTGGAATAAGAAGAGGAACGATGGAGACTTTTCCAATGAAGCCTGGAATACGTTCCAGCAGAATCTGGAAAGAGGAGCTATGGAAGAGAAAGTGGAAAGATAGGGGAGACGTAAATAATTGACTGAAGTAAAAAAAAAGAAACCGAAAAAAAACAGATTAAGGATATAGAGACGCTACGTAAATATGAAATGTGAAGAAAACATGTGATAGACAAGACTGATCGACTGGAGATTATCTGTCATTACAACTATGAAGTTCACATACGAGAGAGAGAGAGAGAGAGAGAGAGAGAGAGAGAGAGAGAGAGAGAGAGAGAGAGAGAGAGAGAGAGAGAGAGAGAGAGAGAGAGAGAGAACAAATTTTGTAACTCAAAAAGAGTAAACAAGTCTCAGAAGAGTATAGCGATAATAAATTAAATAAATATATAGTATATATATATATACATATATAATACATACACATACACACACACACACATAATATATATATATATATATATATATATATATATATATATATATATATATATATAGTAAAGTGGTTAGAATACAGGACTCCAAATATAATTCAAGAGTGAGGTGGCCCGAGATAAATCTCGATACAAATGAGAAAGTGTGAAGGCGAGGAACTGGAGAAAATATTTCTTAGAAAGACCGTGATATTGGTAACGTATTTAGGAAGACGAGATAATATGGTCTAAGAATAAGAAGAAAATATATATATATATATATATATATATATATATATAGTATATAGATATAATATATATATATATATATATATATATATATATATATATATATAGATATATATATATATATATATATATATATATATATATATATAAATACGAATACTAACACACAATCAAAAATTTCAGCGAAAACTCATTTCACTCATTTCTTTTCTCCACAGGAGTTTTTCTATATGAAAAGGTCTACATCAAATCCTAATATCAACGGATTCATATTATCAAGTTGATGAGAATTGATGATGAAGTATCAAATTCCACATAACCCTTTACGTTAATAACAACGACGATAATAATATCGATATGAAAAATGAGATAAGGTTTTACTAAGCTTAACATTGCAGTCAAAATTTAGACGAAAGTGTCAATTAAAAGGCTGAAGGCAAGATGCATTCTAATTAGAGGACGGGATTAATACCTACTATACAACATCCACCCCCATCCTTTTAAAGCAATAAAAATAAAACCACGCTTGTCATCCTTAAATACCAACAAAGTTTATAATAAATAAAAATAAAAGGAATCCAAAGCAGTTGCTTGTGAGCACACTAAAAACTGGCAACATTCACAGAATTATCCCCATACTTCTTTTGTAGAACTCAAATAACTAGAACGTCGATGTAGTTTATGACTGGCACATTCTACGGCAGACAATTTTTTCTTAGGACACTACAATGTCATTAGAAGTCTTTAAGACTTTACATATGTTGCGGACGGTTGGGATGAGTAGAGGTCTTTCTGCATTGTAGGAGGGACTGGAATTGTTAACGTTTGAATGTTTCAGGGCAAAGCAAAAGTCGCTAATTTTGTGGTGGCAGCTTTCCGGGCTGCTGCTGGTTGAGATGCTGCTGCTCTCTTACATGATGCTGAAACCTCCTTACACGATTGCTTCATAAAGTTCCAAGGTACGCAAAATCATCGGCGTAAATATTATTTATGCAAAAACCTGGCGGAAGTACATCATCAGTTCAGGGTGCGTCCACACTACAATAAAAACGTGTCACGAACACGCGTCAACGACTTATCACACACATATCACAGACAAATTCAAAACAAGTAAAAAAAAAAAATGCTACCCATCGTCACAAGCGTGTTTTCTGTACACTGTATAAGGCTGTAAGAAACTCTTAGCGGGCCGTGGTGGCCTGTGTTGTTGCGGTGCTCTACTCAGACTGCAAAATAAGTGATCAGGAAGAAAGTGCCCAGGACCGATACCTGTGCAGAAAGAGGTCAGAGAGGGTAGTTGACGGTGATGAAGATAAGTAGAGAAGTTCGAGAGAGACGAGACTCGGGGGAGAATGGCTTGCAAATGCTTCAAATGAGCATGGATCATACGTAGCATTAGATTTCAGATAAAGACAAAGGAAATCATTATATCAGATACAGGTGTCAAGCAATGGGCAAACTTACCTTCTTAAAAGCGAAGACAAAAATTCGGCCTTGAGGATCAGTTACTTGAACTAATGGAAGCAAAGTCTCCTGTTCCTGAAAACGGCCACAAAAAGCACAAGATTAATAATTTGCTTAATGAATAAAACGTGCTCATTAAGAAAGAATATCCGTAACAGTGACTCCAAATTCATATATTACTTTTATTATCAAAACGACTATCATTATACGGGAAATATTCAATACACCTCAAGGCACGAGTATACTTACAACAGATATTGAAAGCAGTCGATTCAGTGGTTCTTACTTGTCTGAAGACCCTTTTTTTTCGGGGTCGGGGTGGGGGGTTTCTGAGTGGAGGGGTTTCTGGGTGGAGGAGTTTCTTTTTCTCTTTTGTAAGAGCTGCATAAGCTTATGATAGTTCGAAGCTCTATCTTTGAAACTGCGTCATTATTAAATGTGGAAGTCTGGAAAAGAAGAATAAAATAAAAATCAGAACGGTATGAGCAAATACTACTCTTCATAATAATAATGTTATTTTTTCATCAGTAAATGCTTCATGGGAGATGATCACCCTTCCTTATTTTCTTGGTTTAAATACCCATTCTCTATCTACGATACAAAACACTCAAATTAATAACCATCAAACATTTTAAAACTCTTAATACCTATTGACGACTTTAAAATTAACATAAATAGTTCTTCTGCAATTTCACCAACGATATGAAAGAGGCTATTGTGAATACAGTAGGCTCAATACATATTTACAAACTGTCATTCTTTGAAATAAAATATTTATTCTTTACAACTGTAATCACTTAAAGACAAGTTTCTCGAAAAACTGAGGTTCTTTAAAATTCTGCTTCCACAAATTATGCACTTTTTCCAAAAAAAAACATCGTACAAAACTTTATTATAAAACCTGTGCTGAATGACTTAAAATCTGTACTTCTTAAAGAATTGTGTATTAGTTGTTTTTTTAAACTATCATTTTAACAACTGTGCTTCGTTAAAACTTCTTCAAACATTTATTTATTTGTTCTTATTTAAACAAAATAAATAATCCAAATAACTGCAATCAAGACTTTATTTGTGAAATTTATGCTGAGAATTTCATAGTGAGGTGAGTGTGTTGAATTATGCTGACACGGGCTCTTGCTCTAGGGCAGTCCTTGTATCGGTGTGTTGAACACAGTACCCTTCGTGGTACTTCTTCATAAGAATGATATCTGTCAAGCAACTCAACGCAAAAAAAAAAAAAAAAAAAAAAAATAGAAGAATCATTTTACCCATGGGCTTCACAGTGTCTTTTTGTTATAAAATCGTCTCGCAGCATTCAACCCAAACTCTACGCCAAGGTGTGAGTCTGAAGATCCAACGTTGACAAACAATCTGTTCGTTTTGAATTACTGATGATAATTTTTCAACAATTAGCTATTAGATCACCGTATTCCTCACAAGGAATTTTCACTTACATGCTGACGCACGTGTGGTGGCTACGGTCTTAAGAAAACACTCCAAGTTGTCTTAACGAAGCGGACGCCAAATGTAGATCAGCATTCAATAATATGACTGGTAAAAATGTTCCATCTCATAAAATAGAGAATAAGTACTATATTTCAGAGACTGCCGTCTCTCTCAAAAACCAGACGATAGAGTCAGCGTTGATTAAACAAAGACATATAATGAGCATCTCAAAGGGCGGCTGGGATTCAGATATCATAGATAAAATCTGCCTTCAACCAACGCTTAAGAAGATTAAAGAGAAATTATCAGCGGGGTGACCTTGTACTGAAACGGCTACCTGTGGATGGATCTCTTGGTACAAATACCGCCTTTTCTGTATCTTTTATCATTCATTACCTACCTGGAGAGAGAGACAGCAGTCTCTGGAATATAGTACCTACTTTCTATATTCTGGCGTTTTTCTTGACTCCTTTTATTAGAATTCAATAAAATGGTAATATATATTATATATATATATATATATATATATATATATATAGTATATATATATATATATATATATATATATATATATATATAATATATATATAAGTGAACATTCTTATAAATGGTATATGATCAAATTCTATAGATTTAGACATTAGTGATATTAACCAATAAATGGAAAAGCACGGGATTGCTTAAGCCTAAGAGCCCTATGTACAAATGTTGGCCCTAATTAAGCATCCACGGTTCACTATATCAGTCAACAAAGTCTGTCCTAATGAATTGTTGCAGAGAGAGAGAGAGAGAGAGCGAGAGAGAGAGAGAGAGAGAGAGAGAGAGAGAGATGGTGGCATCAAAATACGTGGTTCTTTTCTTATTTGTTACTTTACGAAGCTATTTATTACCTTTTCCTTGTCTATAGCTCTAAATGCAATTATTTGCTCTTAAAAGTTCGCAGACTTTGATCTGAAGTGGAATATAATAAATAGGACGGGAAATTATAAGAAAGAATTCTCGATTAAGAGTAGGCGAGAAATATAATCATATGGAATATGAGTATAGGTTGTTTAGGGAATATTGATTATCTTTATTTACCCAGCTCTTCTCCATATTACAAAATAGATAAATACATACACACACACACAATATATATATATATATATATTATATATATATATTATATATATATATATATATATATATATATATATATATATATATATATATAAGCGTGTGAAAGGATACATATGGATAAAATTGAAAAGAAAATTAGAGGAAGGGAAAGGTGCAACACCATTTTCTTCCTTCTACGTGAAGCAGTTTTTTTTTTTATTATTTTTCCTTTTTATCATAACCAACGCTTCGTTGTTGTCAGTGATTAAATAAAAAAAAAATTAGCAGTCTCAAAATCATTCGATTTCATCGTACGCTGCTAAATACTTTAAGAATCAGCAGATAAACACAAATGTGTTGACGACTTGACAGTCACTTTCGGATATAAAATGTATGTTAAAAACCCGCTTGATACCCAACAGGTTTTGTAAATCTGGCTAAGTGGCTGCCTGGGTCTCCTTACAAGGTTAATGAACACGAGCTATCCAAATAATCTAAATGGATAAGTGCACTGTGCCTCGAACCCTAAGAATATCGGCAATGGAGCTTGGCGTACCCGTTAAATCATTCTGGCTGCCACGACCATATCGCAGCTATAAATTCTAATCCAGCAAGTTTACAGGGCTTTACATTGCTTTTAACAAATACTTGGGCAGTCTATGGCCTAACCGGGACATGTAATTACTCGAACGTCTGTCTGCCTGCCCACGAAATATATCAAAACATTACGAATGAATTTTAATGAACTTCTGTTCAGCTGATTAGATTATGTGATGGATCTTCCTGATATGGATCCGGACAGGCATTTATTATTATCATTGGGGAAGGGGGGGGGGGAAATGATGTATGCACTCTGAAGGTTTCCCGTCTACTACTATCTATCCGTTTACCGAACTGTTAGGAGTAGGAAGGCCATATGCCATAAATATATTATGAAAACTACACGAAAAGGGGCTGGCGACAAGGAAACACCGGACATTATAGTCATACACAAATTTATTCACGAGTGAAGAAAGGAAGAGTGAAGGACAACAATGTTTACGCATGTTGATGGTGATGATGTGGAACCACACAAAAATAGGAAAAAAAAGGTAAAAGGGGTTGGAAAAAGAAGAGAAAACGAACAATAGCAAAGGAAATGGAGGGTAAAAGATAAATGAAAGTATTAAAACAGCATTTACGAATGGATATGGTGATAAGGACGAGGAGAAGAGTAAGAAAAAGTAAAGATAAGAATAGTAGAAGAAAATGTGAAAGACGACAGATGAAAGTATTAAAACGACATTGACGAATGGTGATGATGATGATGAAGAGGAAGAAGATGCGGAAAAAGAATAAAAAGGGAAGAAAACAGAGTAAAAAGACACATCAAATAATGAAAACCGCATTTAAGAAAGACAGCAATTAATTAACAATCAACTGTGTGAGAGAGAGAGAGAGAGAGAGAGAGTTGTTTTCGTAAACTCTGTCATGTATTGATTATTCTTATTTGAAAATAATATCGGTCAGCGAACCTACGTAAGGCTCTTTATGCATACTTAAACGAAGGAAAAAAAATAGGTCTCGACCAACTTACCTCTTTTAGTCGGTTGTAGGCAGCTGGCGGCTCTTTGTTCTCAATCGGCGGGGGTTAGAGTTAAGACAAAGCCTCTCACCCCCTTCACCCCTCCCTCTTTTCCCCTTCTCCCCTCCCCTCTGAAAATCTCCCTTCTCTACAACTTCAACACACCATACATGCGTTCTCTCTCAGATGAGAGAGAGAGAGAGAGAGAGAGAGAGAGAGAGAGAGAGAGAGAGAGAGAGAGCATACGTATGGGGGATAAATATTCAATACCTAGTCTTTTACTCTTTATACACACATGTAATACACACACACACACACACACACACACAACAATATATATATATATATATATATATATATATATATATATGATGCAATGAACCGTTTGTATGTATATAATGTGTGTGTGTATATATATATATATATATATATATATATATATATATATATATACGTATATACACATATATATATATATATATATATATATATATATATATATATATATATATATATATATATATATAGAGAGAGAGAGAGAGAGAGAGAGAGAGAGAGAGAGAGAGAGAGAGAGAGAGAGAGAGAGAGCATTTTAGAAGTTGCACATTAGTCTAATTTAGAAAACGCTGTGTAACTACATAATATGTGCTAAATTATTCATATATGCGAGGCGGACTTAAGTGGATAAATATAAAATATAAATAGAAAATAGTTCATTAGGAAATGAAGTAGCATTCTACTGCCTTCCACTCCAAAACTGTCTATAATGTTGGTTTATTTTTTTATTTCCTAATCTGTCTACTACAATAAATAAGCAATAACAATTAAAAAAACATTAGATCTTTTATTAATCATATAAGGTTTTAAGTATGGATAATCATTAAATGAATTTTAACATTTCTTTTTTATATATAAAACTCTCTTGTTTGGATTGGAAAGTAACTTAGATGGCAAAGAAAAGACTGCATTTATGGAGGTATTAGCCAAAACGGATGGAGGAATATCATTGTTTTATTATTTTTTTTTTCTTAATGAAAACTTAAATATTGTATGATAGGTTTGGTTTAAGTTTTTGGGACAGACTTCCACATGTGGACTGATCTAACGATTATGAAGCCAGAACTATTTAATGAGGATATGCTAAATATCAGATTATTTGGAAAACAAAACTGACCAGTATAAATTAATAAGAATAAGTTAATGTTTAATGGGGAAAATGTCGTGTACTATAGTTTTATCATGACGTCCGAAAGTAGCAAGGGAGGGTAAGCATTAGAATACCTTTACTCCTAAATCTATGTAATACATTCATTCTTACACAGTGGATGGATACGAGTACCTTCTTTAGTTGCCGAACAGGTATAGTGGGCCACAATACCAAATTTACACATAAACAGGCATGTATCTGTTTACCCTTACAGCCCAAAACTATCTAGCAGAACTAGACCGGTATTAGTTGACGGGGCCAATGCTATCTGTACAGGGACTGAAGAAAAATGAAAAGAAATGCTATCTTGTCCCTCACTATTTTTTTTTTCTTTATCTTTTTGCGACCAAAGCCTTCTTCAACCCATAACCCAAACATCGCATCCAACAACAATATTACAAAAGCCCTTTCCATGCTGCCTTATATAGCCTATCTCCCTGTCGCCTCTACTCTCCGCCATTCTTTACTGACAAACTTCTATTTGTCTCTATTCGTTTTCGCCCATTAATCTATCCATATCTATCCCTTCTTCACATCACGTAAGCTTTGTGCCAGAATGTTTTTTTTTTTTTTTTTTTTTTTTTTTCCGCACTGCTAGTGTTTTCATTCTATGTCGCTATTGTTTATGTGAAATGCTCCAGGATTCTCTCTCTCTCTCTCTCTCTCTCTCTCTCTCTCTCTCTCTCTCTCTCTCTCTCTTTTCTGTAAGCTTATCCATGTGTGTATGTGTGTAAAAACGCAATCAAAATAATGTAATCTTCATGTTTACATTTAGGAATTTTCTACTGGATGAGCTCCCGTACAGTAAAACTTCCATAACTGTAATCGTATGAAATTTACACATACACAAAATCGTCGTGAAAAAAAGTGCAACGAACATTCCTGCACACAAAAACACACTATGCCACTCACTTATATCAGGCACACTTTTATTGAATTTTAAGGTCCTTCTTTTCCACTTACTTAGAAACCGATGATATACATGCGCACACAATCATACACATCCATATATATATGTATATATATATATATATATCTATATATATATATATATATATATATATTATATATATATATATATGTAAATCTGTTTTGTGCAATGGTACTACAGCTGACCAAGGCACGTTTAAGTATAATTAACAATGGTAATGAAAGGCGTTGATCAGGGTACTTGTTCTGCACTTTTTTTACGATTAAAATTTCTTATTAATCACGAAAATATATAAAAAAAACATTAGAATACAATTACAAAAACATTTCCAAATGAAAAAAAAAATCTGAATATGTATCCCGTAAATTATCTATACCTCGAGTTTTATGTTACTGACCAAGTAAAATGAACCTAACTCATGGGCACTAACCTTGATTCGTAAATACTAAATACTACAATGTTTTTATGTATTAATTTAACAGCACAAATTATTTTCACAGAAATCATGGTCATCGTAAACTGACGAAGCAGTGATGCCACTTTAAAACTCATGACCATTGTCGCAGTCAATTATTTGTTATTTATATACGTTATTGACTTACATTCTTTCGTAATGTTATTATTCTCTGTGGAAGCCTGCTTTTCAAGATAACAGCTCTAACTAATGCCCCATTAAAAGTCTGGCGAGGTTCTATAATCAAATATAATGACAACTGGCTCTCTATCGTCTTTACGCGATATCGAAGAAAGAAACTGGCATTGCAAACCCTACGGTTATCGACAGTTGTACAGGAAGCGTTCTTGTGTAGTAAAAGTCCTTGCACCGGATGAATAGTGAAATATGTCCGTTTCCCACCTACCGACTCGGGGTCTCTCTATATTGCCATATGCTATCGGGCGATAACATCACTTCACAGCAAGACTCCCTTAATGAGAACGCAGGTAAATAAGGCCATCAAATATGCAGAGATAATTGCAACATACAATCTTACCATGAATCATATCAGGAAATTACAGTGCCTTTTCAGGTGCTCCACAAGGCCTGGAGAGAGAGAGAGAGAGAGAGAGGTGGTTATAAAAAGAAGCAGAGAGGCAGAAAGGGGTGAAACAGATCATATAAATGAAAACTGTGTATATGAGAGAGAGAGAGAGAGAGAGAGAGAGAGAGAGAGAGATTTTAATTTGACGCCCTGTAGGTGAAACTTCTGTGTGAGCATACGAAGTGGCAAGCAAGGTTCTGGAAGTTTTTTGTTCTGGTGTTCATTCATGACTTAGCAGGTTGTGGTAGTGGTCATTGCTTTATACTTCTTAAGCCATCTCCAACTAAAGGAAACGACTTGATGGCGTGTGTGTGTGTATGTATGTATGTATGTATATATATATATATATATATATATATATATATATATATATATATACATACACACACACGCATACATACTATAACTGACTAATATTGATGTTTATATATATATATATATATATATATATATATATATATATATATATACATACTATAACTGACTGATATTGACACACAAAATCATTTCTACCTCTCTTTTTGTGCAGCCCACATATCGATTTTCCTTTGACTACTAAACGGCGTATTCCGCGATCAATTTTCCTGATATCGATTATGGTTATGGCCTAAACTCCTTTTAATTCCTTGATAATCTAATTAGAGAGAGAGAGAGAGAGAGAGAGAGAGAGAGAGGAGAGAGAGAGAGAGAGCATTATTCATTGTCAAACCGTTAGTGGATTACACAAACCACGAGCCTTAGTTATCACAATATCTTTTTACCATTTATTAAATGCTTATCTATATCGATGTATCCGCCCTCAGAGCTCTTTATGTTCTATTTGCTTCAATGCCACTGAATAACGAATCGTTAGTTAAACTACTAAATAGTAATAACAATACTGTCTTGTTCTCTACCACCTCGCGGTGACTATTTACTAAGCTTCAGATATTAAGGATGGACGTGCAAATATAATGAAAGGAGGTAACAGGAAATAACAGATGTACTGCAAATAAATCAAGCACTGATGGGTGTCCTCAGCTCTGTTATAACAGAACTATATTCCTCTTCCCGCTTCCCTTTATTTTGCTGCTGAATTATTTTCTCTTCTCTCTTTATATCCTATCCACAGCAAATATCTTTTCTCTCCCTTTTTTTCTGATGCGAAGGATTATTAGATCGCGCACCCAAAATTCCCTTATCAAGCCGTGACCTGAAACCATTCAGGGAATAAAGTGGAAAGCAGAGTAATATGGTTAGAGGGATCGAGTCCACAACTCTCACTCCGTGGGTCCGGAGTTCAAGCCCTATTCGTGGTTCACAATTTTCATTGGCAACATGGCCTTACCGTCCCTGTGAGCTTGAGATGTAAGGTTTCCTCAACTGCTTGGTCCGCCCCGTCTTATCTTGGGTGGGGAGGGAGGCTTATAGGTTCTGACCATGTACGTTCGGAGCAATGACCTGGCCCTTGCCTTGGACCCTCATGAGCGATCTTTAAAACTTTAGGCCCAACTCCAAAGAACGATATAGACCCGTCTCTCAGGGAATGGAGAATATTATGAATCAGGAATTAACTTGAATAACTAAGAACTTTTTACAATTATATCTTTATAATTGGACAACTGGGATTACTTAATTAAATGGCTGAATGACAGAAGTATCTCCAACGTCGATAAAAGAATGGCAATAAATGAGCTACAATAACAAGAGCCTTCGGAGACGGTGAGGAATCTATCTCCAAGTTGGTCCCTTCTTCCTACAACTTGAAGTCTTATCGCCTAAAATCTCATCGCCTTTTGTGAACATTTTCGTAAAAAACCACAGATAAACTTCTGCTTCATCCAACCATCAGGCAAAGAAAACAAATCAAAACGCCCCCCCCCCCCCCACCCTCCCTCCTTCCTGTAGGTAAAAAGGGTTAAGGCATAGGAGTAGGGGGTCCAGAAAGGAATGGTTATCATTCAAGAGGCCTTCATATGTTTATTGTGTATGGTAAACTGTTCAGTACCTGTAACATGTTACCCCTCTTACTGAACAGCTAAGGAAGAGTCTACTAGAATGTAGCCCACTTTACAATAGTATTATTGTTAAAATTACATTAGTTTATTTTAATTGTATCATTATTTGGCTTTCGATGCAATGAAAGTTTTTTGCACAGGATGTAATTTTATTATCTTTTTAAAGAGCCGTGTATAATTGCCCTAACTTTTTTAATATATTCACAAATATTGTTCGCGCAGGTTTCCATTTTGTCACATGTTTATACCTATGCCTATTCAGCCGGACACTAATCTACCCGTTTTTCTCTTTTTTTTCAAAACTGGAAAAATGAAGTTACCCTGGTCCGAGCTTCGGCATGGTACGTATTGTCCCTCGGGTCGGAACTTGTCGTTTCGGCCCTTTTTATATTACCGTCATATTCTACAGTATAGCTACAGTTGGTACTGATGATTATATAATCAAATTCTTACTGTCTTTACAACGAAAGGAATTTTAGTTTTTAATAAATCACTCACCGAACGTTTTCATGAACTAAAATAAGTAACGACCGCCCAATAACGCCCCCACCCAAAACCTGCAAACGCAGTTGAATTAGACAAACTTTTCTGTTGAAAGGCATTAAATCATTTCGAAGCAACTAGCATGTTCCATAATTTAGATAAAGAAGCCCTAGTGACATCTTACTTTTTCCAGTGCTGTGCATGTCTTGCCTCTTCAGGAGGGGTGCCTAGAATGGAAATCAATTTTTCCGGTTTCCAAGAAGTCATGGGATAAGGTTGTTGCTAGCCCCATACAACACTTCACCGCGGCTGCGACTTACCACCAGGTACATAAGTCACTGCTAATGTCCAAGGTCCAAATCAGATGGTCTTAACATTCTGATGACTTCAGACCCCCAATGAACTGCCCAAAATGTCTCCATACCCCTTTGCTTAAGTCCACTTACGTCCTATTTGTTGACAATATAACTTAATATACTTAGTTTAATATATACCTTCAAGTATGAACTAGGAATAGAACATACAAGAAAATCAAAACCAATTACAGTTTTATATAGTTATTTATTTACAAAATGTACACCCATGTATACATTGACACATTATAATCAAATATATACAAATATCCTGGGATCAAGTCCCATACCCCACGAATGTGGTTCTCATACCCCGCCACCAAGGGGTATGGATACCCCCTGTTAAGAACCCCTGGTCTAAATCGACTAGCTGGTGAGGCGAGCTATCAGATCTGGGGAATAAGAGGACCCATAGCGACATAAAGCAAAAGAAAAAGAAATAAAGTAACCCGAGTCTTGCACGGTTCATCATCTTTATACCAAAGTCCTCCTGGATAAAATATACATTTTCATTTTAAGGCCTCTTGGACAATATACCGCAACCCACTGCCGCTTGCACGAGACTGATAAAAGTCCGCTGAATGGTTCATCAAAGATCGGATTTCATGTAAACCGAGGAGTTAATCCTATTCCAAGCCTTTCTCTCTTATCCGGGCTTGCCATCGGCGCGACTATATAAACTCTTGAAAGAATTTTTGCATGCGGTTACCGTTTGCACAGGAGTGCTAATGCTTGCTGCGAGAATTATCATCGCTCGGTTATTGCAAGGTTGCGTAGTTGCCCTTTTACGCTCAAGGTTCCTCTTTCATCAGGGATTGGGATTTGTGTGAGCTTCGAGGAAGTCGCGCAGACGTTTCAGGCCGCGAAAGGACGGAGGTCATCAGATATGCTAATTTCCCGGAGAAACGTCCGACAGAAGCTCGGAATAAACAAACGGCCGCACAAACACAAAAGCGCATGCAAACACGCGAACACAGACGAAACACGCAAGCAGAGAAGGACCCCCAAAGACCGACGAGGGCTTTAATAAAGCGTGTGCCATGCTCATGAAACGCTCACGGCGCTCAGCGATAATTTCGGGCGGTTCAAAGAATAATCATGTACGGTGCCATCTTAGTGTCAACATGAGTGATAGGGGCGGGCCGCGGAACAATTTCCACCGGCTGTAATCCAGGCAGTGTGATTCTAACGCTAGCACCTGACGGTGGAACTGGAGCACGCAGTGATAATGAGAGAGGGTGGACTCTCGCACGAGCACAGATACACACACGAAAAAAAAGAGCCTTTGTATGATTTACTGAATAGTTGTCATTCGCAAAATGAATGGGGAAGATGTTATAGTCTTGGCAGTAATTTGAATGTTTCGTTATCTTTAAATCAGCAACGTCTGGAAGAAGCCAGAAAAAAATGATAATAATACATACGAAGCAACTGAAGCAATTTACCGTAACACGGTAAACTGTTCTCAAATAAAAAAAGATGAAAAAGACCAGAGGATAACGAAGCGTGGAATCGTAGCAGGAGCAAAATTGATACGTTTGTATGATTACGTTATGAACTTGTACAAACACGCTACGTGTTAACGTTCGATAATACCGGCATGCGAAGTTATACTAAGAGAAGCTTAGGTGCTTCAGCGTTTTTGCAATCTGCCAGCCATTTAAGGATATACCTATGCAAAAACCAGACTCTGCTTTCAGATGTGGTGATGTGACACTCGTTTATTTTGAAAAGCAACTGTGCAGGTTCGCGCATTTATGCCTCTGCCTTAATACAACGAATCATAGAGATATCTTACCACATTTCACTTGTGTGTGTATATATATATATATATATATATATATATATATATATATATATATATATACATATATATATATACATACATACATATATATACTACATATAATTATATATATATATATATATATATATATATATATATATATATATATATGAAGCGTAGAGTCCAACGCCTTCCATTCACTGTGCTACCAAGAAGCGTATGTAGTATTTCTTTCACTGTGAGTGGTTCCAGACCACATCTTCCTCTGCGTAATAATTAGCATCAATAGAGGGTCAAAGCGGATATGTGTGTGCTATGATAATGTTCATAAATAGATATCCGAAATCATATCTGAAGCAAGAATAACACGGCACTGTTTCTATCATCATCCTCGCTCGATAACCAGAATTACACGGTGCATCCAACATCATTTTAGGATGGCAGATGAAGACCCGTTATTATCATCGCCTCGTAACGATAAGAAATAAGAGGAAAACGATAAGAAATAAGAGGAAGACACAAAGGTATCATTAAAACCGAATACAGAGATCAGATTCAAGCACACGAAAAGAACTAGTATGTGCCATTACCACCACATGGAAAAATAGATGACGAAGGGGAAACATAATGGCGGGTACTGATCTTGATCAACTCTGCCTCAGGAACGCAAGTGAAGATACAATTATTACAGCAATGTGGAACGACGAGAAAATGCTAAAATGAGACGAGACACCTTATGGTTTCTTAAGGCGGAATTTCATTAAACTCTACAACTTGTTACAAGTAAGAAAGAGCAGCCACCGTCTCTGGATAAGGGTGACCAATATAATTTATACGCTTAACGAAAGGCCGAGTCTGTCAGCGGTGACAACTCAAAGTTTCATTTGGCCTCGCCCCATTAGGAGGACAATCGTGCCTCGACGGGGAAGCTTAATCAGACTAACTGGAATGTATCTGAAGGCAAACAAACGTGAATTGGCGCAGTAAGCCTGGATCTAGATACTAGCGGAAATGGCGATCCTATTAGAGTTTAATTGATTTTACACAGTTTTTTTTTATTGTTATTATTTTATCTTGGGTGTATGAGAAAAGACAACTTGTTTATTTCTATATTCATAAGTTTAGAACAAATAAGCACATATACAGAGACACACACACACATATATATAATTATTATCTAACCCTTCCTAAAGCTGATTAACACTATCGAATCTTACTTCTTTTAAAATATATTATCCTCAATTCTTCAAACATGTCATAACCTTGTTAAATTAAAACATTTTACGTGCATGAGCCACTTTTAATTCCTTCGACACTTACAGACTGCTCTAGAAGCAAGAGCCGGTGTCACACAAATAATTTCTGAAATGTTTTCAAAATTCGCATTTCACTTCCATGAAGGAAGTTTGGGTCAACAATCCCTCATACTTTCAAACCATTGCTTCCAGTTTCCTCCCGGTGCTTTGCAAATCTCCTGCTACCTTGCTTACTTCTGTGATTAACTATTCTCCCGGGATCCCTTAACCTACGTAATATGTCTAACTAAATTTATATAAGGACCAGCTCGTCCCATTCTTCCAACATCCATGGTACGGTTCATTGCAACAGCTTCCTGATTTTAATCTAAGGTCATCAACTTATTCTTGCCTATTTTCCTCCCAAATATTTTTTCGCGCAAACACTTCCGAATTTGTCACTCGTCTCTGCAGTTGTATTTCCCTGTCCCGAAACAGTAGAGTATCGTCGACAAACTTCAGTCACTCCACACTCCATTCGTAACACATTTTATTCTGCAATCTGACTCCTCTGTTACTGTTTGTTTTTCATGTTCGAGTGACTATGTCCACCCATGTGGGTGATTATCATATATATATATATATATATATATATATATATATATATATATATATATATATATATATATATATATATATATATATATATATACACACACACACATATATATACACACACACACATATATATACACACTCACACACACACATATATATATATATATATATATATATATATATATATATATATATATTATATATATATATATACACATACATCCACACACACAGAGGTAGTACTAGAGAAATGCAGTCTTCTGGCTTCTCACAAGTGTCAAGGGTTAGGCACGTAGTCCCACACCTTTCATCTTGACTTCAACAGACGTTGGTACTCATTTTCAACTCATTGGATGGTTGGGCAGAAGGCCGGGAGCTATCTACGGACCTAGCCAACTCAAACTGAACGCTGTACCTACCACTCCGCAACGGAGCCTACTTTAGCTAGTAGTTCTAGGACTGTGTATGGCGATGTATATGAAAACCCTGCGCCTGCTTATACATATTACACTCGAAGAGTGCTTAAAATCACAAAATTCACGTTGCTCATTATCTCGAGCGGTAATTGCTTAATTTTGCGTCCGCTCATGTAGTCAGGGAAAAGTTCATTATCCCCAGTTAATTGATACTAATCAACCGAGTCTGAATGAAAACGGGGTAAGAGCTACGCTGTGATTGATTAGCATTGTTAATTATTGCAATTATCAATGCTTCTACTGATCGGATGGAGCTTTTTCGAGGCTTTGCTGTGGCTGACGTTGCGGAATTACCTGCAGACAGGCAGACAGTGGGATCTGCAAGTCTGCGTCTGTTTGATTGTACGCTTAATACAAACACGTACTTCACGGACAGACACACATGTATGAATACATTCAAGGGGCCGCATATATACACACGAACCAATACACCCAGACACAAGTACATCAGCCACTGATGATGAACTACCAAGAATAATTATTTTCAATTATATTTTTTTTGTTAAGCTCTCTCTCTCACTCTCTCTCTATAAAACACACACACACACACATACACACACACACACACACACACACACACCACACACACATATTATATATATATATATATATATATATATATAATATATATATATATATATATATATATTTCTGTGCAACAAGGGAATGGGTAGCGATCTGTACCACTATGCTTTGTGAGCTCTAAAAAAAAAAAAAGGGGGGGGGGGAGGGTTGTTAGTTAGGAGAATATTTTTTTCATTTCAAGTCAACAAAGCTGTCCAAAGCAATATAAGCTCCTTCGAACAGTTTGCCAATACTGAAATACAGATAGAGACTGATTACTCCCCTATAGGCAACGTGACTCGAAGTTGGCTAAACTTGAGTTTTTCATCCTTACGATTACGTCATGTATAGTTTTTCGTAGTCTTCTTCTAAATTTCTACCCGCATATTTTTGGGGCATTAGGGCTCATAAAAAGCCCTCCACTGGAGCCTGTGCAAGAAACACCAGCTACCTTGCAGTAATAAGTGGTACGAACACCAACCTGAAGGAGTGATAGAAAACGATCACGCAAAGATCCTCTGGGACTATGGTATCAGAACAGATAGGGTGATACGTGCAAATAGACCAGACATGACGTTGATTGACAAAATCAAGAAGAAAGTATCACTCATAGATGTCGCAATACCATGGGACACCAGAGTTGAAGAAAAAGAAAGGAAAAAAATGGATAAGTATCAAGATCTGAAAATAGAAATAAGAAGGATATGGGATATGCCAGTGGAAATTGTACCCATAATCATAGGAACACTAGGCACGATCCCAAGATCCCTGAAAAGGAATCTGGAACAAACTAGAGGCTGAAGTAGCTCCAGGACTCATGCAGAAGAGTGTGATCCTAGAGACGGCGCACATAGTAAGAAAAGTGATGGATTCCTATGGAGGCAGGATGCAACCCGGAACCCCACACTATAAATACCACCCAGTCGAATTAGAGGACTGTGATAGAGGGAAAAAAAAAAGAAAAAATAATAATAATAATAATTTTCTAGACCTGAAAGGAGACGATGTTTGTATCTTACTCATATTTACTAAATAATAATAATAATAATAATAATAATAATAATAATAATAATAATAATAATAATAATAATAATAATAATTACCAACACTGTCACAGGAGGAATAAGACTATAAAATACTTTGCTATATCGAAATTATAAAAGATCCGACTTTGCTCAATGCACAAATGGAAACAATCTTAATTAAACACATAAAAAATGCATAAGCAATCACTTCCTTCGTATGTGATACAACCCAAGCACGGTAATTACATTATTCTTGAATGGAAGCAAACATCACACAAGGCATTTTTCTTCGCAATCAATCGAGCCCTTAAGGCGATATACTACTACTAAATCTTGGTGGACGTTAGCCTGTTATATGTTTCTTAAATAAAGAGACATTTTGGAATTACTATTTCACTATTGTTCAGATATCCAACGAGCTTAAAAAAAGGTGGTTTTTCTAGATATGGTATTGTGACCATTATTTATTTGAACTTAATCTCACTCAGCAATTTACTATATTCAAAGCAAAAGAAGTACAAAAATCTAAGAAATCATTCCTGGCAAAGCGAATTTACTTTATATCAGTGGCTTAAAATAAACAACTTTCTATACAACACAACTTCTTTCTGATCCAGACACTAATATTTTTTTTAGTGCTAAAACAATTTCACACTGGGTTCTAGATGAGGGTGACTAATGTCCTTTTACATTTTGTTTATTGAAGCGACATTTATATTATTTTGAAGCAACATTTCATTGACTCGAAAATGAAAAAGGGACCACAACAGTCATCAAACGAGATGTAGCGTTAAATTTCAAGACCATTCGTCTACCTGAAGGGTTTATCGCCTCAGCTGTTACTGATGAAAAGTCATTCAGAGGTTACCACTTCGTAGAAATTGACTTTGTAAACAATGAGCAGGGGTGGCCGGTCAAACAAGATAAAGAGAACAATAAAATAATGCGATAAATTAAACGGAAAGAAGAAAAGTAGTGAGGATGCACGTAAAGTTAGAGGGTAAACTATGGCCTGCAGCTAGGGACTGAATTGAATTGAATATACGATTTAAGGCAAGGGTCAAGCACTGGCACCTGTGAGGTCATTCAGCGCTGAAACGGAAATTGACAGTAAAAGGTTTGAAAGGTGTAACAGGAGGAAAACGTCGCAGTTGCACCACGAATCAATTGTTAGGAGAGGTTGGAAAGTAAGATGGAAGAAAGAGGATATGAAAGGCGGTACAGTAAAAGGAACGGAAGGGTGGTTCCAGCTAGGGGGCTAAAGGGACGCTGCGAAGAGCCTTAACTAGTGCCTACAGTGCACCGCTTGAGATGCACTGACGGCACTACTCCCCTACAGGGGCTAGGGATAGAAAGGATGCTGCAAACACCCTTTACTGACGGTCAGATTCAATGGTAATACCATAATTTACCAATTCATTATAACTTGGAACTCGTTCGTCCCAGCATAAGAAATTTCCATGAACATATACTATCAGATCAAGCTTATTTGGATGAAGATCCTCATTGTATTAACATATTTATTCATTTAGTTGCATAAATTTTGCGTAAAAATCTCTTTCGTAACTCGAACAAGTCACTCTTGGTGGTGAGATCAAATAATTCAGCATCTTTCGGCACTGTTTGCAATAATTTTCCTTAAGTGCAAATGACATTGACTGTAAGTATGTATGTATGTATGTATACCTGCAATCCAATGTTTGTATATATGCTCAGAAATATTTACCAGGTCAATAATAAAAATAATAATAATAATAATAATATAAGGGATTCAGGCTTAATAGGTTATACACATGGAAAATGGAGATGCAAAGGAGATAGTACAAAATGCATGAGCGTGGTTACAAATGTAATAAAGAAAATAATAAATAAAAAACTCAAATGACTCCATGGCTTGGTAACCTGGGGCATAGGAATGACCAAGCTATCACCTTAATCAGTCATAAACATAAGAAACTATTAATGCCGCCTCCTTAATGATTTTTTTATGTTCCTT
This sequence comes from Macrobrachium nipponense, assembly GCF_015104395.2. Classification (NCBI taxonomy): domain Eukaryota; kingdom Metazoa; phylum Arthropoda; class Malacostraca; order Decapoda; family Palaemonidae; genus Macrobrachium; species Macrobrachium nipponense. The sequence continues at coordinate 9,030,604 of NC_087218.1, forward strand.
ATCAGTTGCAATTGTATCCCATATATTTGCAAGTGATAAGGAACGTAAAACGATAATTAATGAGACTTTATAAGAAGCTTCTTATGTTTATGAGTGATGGAAGTGACAGCTTGGTCATTCCTGTGTCCAAAGTTGCTGAGACATTGAGACACTTAGGCTTTTTTGTTTTATTTATTATTAATGCTATTTATATTCTCAGCATTGTGTCTGGTGAAATCATGCTCTCTCTCTCTCTCTCTCTCTCTCTCTCTCTCTCTCTCTCTTGAAAGCACAGAATGATTACTCTACTATCCGCTGAAGGAGGCCTCCTAGTACATTAACCTCATTAAATGGAATGTACAAACTCTAGACTTGAGTTTCCGCATTAACGTGGACAATGACAAATGAGCGGACGGATTCTGAACGCAAATGCAACACATACAAGCAAGAGCGCGCATGCTTAAGGATGCATCCACACGCAATAACCACTTGGCCAATTGCTATCCAAAAAGAGAGAGAAAAAAATTGCCTTGAAAAAGCATCCTTAGACGAAATAGCAGAGCTCTAATCTTCGTGAAGTTTCTGTATGTTTGAGAAATGAGAAACAAGGGGACGCCTACACAAGACGCGCGCACACGAGAGTGCAAGTACGTACAGGCGCGCACATATTACGTCAACTCATCCCATAGCTGCCCTTGTAGTAAACACCGGGAAGACATTAACCTCTCGTATCAGGCTGTTTCGGCAGGAGTTTCATACAAGACTTATCACTTATAAAACTCCTGCCGAAACTGGACAGTACTTCTAAGCGACTTTTGAACAAACGCACTCCAGATACACACAAATACGCGCATACACACAGACACACACGCAGCCAATAATTGTCCACAGAGGAAACAATGGGCTGCGGTGAAACCTTACTCCGCCGTCAGTACCGATACAGGAGGAAGGAACGGCGCTCGGAGGCCGGAGCGGTGGAGGAGAAGGAGGAGAAGGAGGAGGAGGAGGAGGAGGAGGGCGTGGGGAGGGGGCTATAGGCTATGACGAACGCCTCTTAAAAATTCAGCCCAGCCTCCAAAGGCGGACCATTCATCTGACGCTTCAGCATTTTTCCCCCAATTGCTTTGTGACGTGTTTGAAGAGAGAGAGAGAATTTGCATTTAAAAAGCATAAGCTCTATATTTGTTTCTTGCGGGAACAAAGAGACTGGAGTTACGGGTGGCTGATGTTCCAACAATGCGACCCTCAGGTGAATCCCATGTTGATGCATAAAACATCCCACGGGATGATTCACGGGATATTCTCTCTCTCTCTCTCTCTCTCTCTCTCCTCTCTCTCTCTCTCTCTCTCGACTTATAAGATCTAATCTCTCTCACTCTTCCAGTCTTTTATTTCTTTCTTAAAAGCTAGTTTTTCTCAAGTGATCCATATATATATATATATATATTATCTATATATATATATATATATATATATATATATATATATATGCATACACACACACACACATATATCCTATATATATATATATATATATATATATATATATATATATATATATATACTATGCATATTTATATATATATATATACAAAATATATAAATAAAGCAAAGAGGGCCATTTAGGCCTATAGATGCTACTACTCATTTCTAATGTCCCCCTGGCCTAGTTACAGAGGACCATCCGCGTTTATACGCATTAAAATTCATAAGCTGAGGATACCTAATCAAAAAAAAAAAAAAAAAAAAAAAAAAACACTCACCTGCTCTCAGCAAAAATCCTTTTCGCCCAGATGGATCGGGGAGAGTACGCCCATATCTAATAATGATTTCGTAATTACTTCTCTAAATTCAGGTGGTTGTTCAGTCTGTTTTTCATTACTCTCGTCAGCTTTTCTTCATTACTCTCGTCGTCCGTAGGCCCTAAATATATCGTGGCTAACGACGAATCGTCAAATAATGGTTGCGTTGGAGCACATTATAAACACGCTTGTGCTACATACACAACATTTGTTGCACAAATGATGTGGATTGAAAATTGTATTAAAGATGGTTAAAGACTCATGCCACAAGTTCTAGCTCATTCTAGAACTTTAAAATGCCTACTCTTATTTTTAAACAGGTTTGCATTGTACAACAAAGAACTGTTCAAATCATAATATACACAGTTTCAGACATTCAAATTGGCCGCAATAAAAACCTTTAAATTTTATATCCCTTTGTCTTTCCAAAGCCTGTAAAATTCTCGTACAAGACACACAGGGTTTTCTGTAAGTTATAAATACAACTATACAGATATCAGATTAGTAAAATAGACCGTTGGAGATTCGCTACGTCATTCAGAATTACAAATGTCTGTAGCAAACAGAAAAAGTACATATTTATTATAATATCCAAATATTACCAGCAGATCTTAAATACTCAAGTCAATATTTTCACCATCGTTCACAAGCTGTTTATTAAGACTTCCTCCAGCTCTGTTGACTTAACTTAAAAACAAATAAATAAATAAATAAATTCTGAATCAGAATTTCAGACGACACTACTAAATTTGAACGGCGAATAAATACTCTATGCCCCGCTGGTGGGTCGTTATTAGAGATTCTTTCTGATTTGAAATAAGAACTCGGCAGCCTCCGCTATTTTGACTTAAGATACTTGACCAACCGGTTTTAATGGATTCAAAACCATTATTGTATATATTCATGTATTATTAATATTACTTTTTTTTGTCTAGATCATTATACTTTGCCAGCTGCACATGGTTAGTGAGAGACGAAAAAATACAAAAGCTAATTTTGGAAGGTGGCTTTTGATATCGACTCTGATAAGGATACGAACAATTTCTTAATATACACATTAATGTGGGTTCGTTATTTAGAGATTGCATCATTACTTTTATAAAATCTTTTCCATATTCGCGAAGCAATACTGTATTTTTGCTTCAGTAGCATAATGCGGAATATTTCTTTGAGTTTTTCGACTCGTCTTAAAATGAAAGAATAGTTCTGGTTTATGTAATACCACATTTTTGTCTGAAAGTATTTAACTATTTTGACATTTTCTTCTCATTTTCCTATTTTGCCCCTCTTCGCATTACTGACAATTTACCTGTATTGTCCGATGCTTTCACCTGTTGCTTTATTCTTATTTATGGAAGGCGGTGAAGGTTGATAACACTGGACTTTTTTTTTCTTTTTTTTTAACACTTTACCGAGATTAAGCTCTAACTGGTGATTCGATTTTTAAGAAAATCAAAATCATTTAAGAATGAACTACCTTAATCCTTACTACTGTGAATACTGTTTTTTTCTGAAGCAGAGGCTAATGGAACGGGTAACTAATGACAACAGGTAGCCCCCCCCCCCCCCCCAACAACACGCGCCCCCAAACACACAAATCAATCGGTAAGAAGGTATAAACCTGAGCCTCGAGAAGAACGGGGGTCAACTGACGTTTGGGAAACAGAAACGGATAGCTCGTGGCATGAACATTGTGGATATCTTTTTAACTTCATAAATGATAAAACGTATCCGAAGCTTCACTTTCCTGATATCAGACTCTACCCTAAATTTATATTTTAAAAAAAATGCGGTAACGTATAACGATAATAAAAATAATAAAAGATTCAATGTTATTACTATCATTACAAAGCCAGCTACTGATTATTAAACTAAGAATAAAACAAACATATCAGCGGAAATGATCTTACCAATGACGATACCTTAGTTGGTGGTTACGATAGAGAGACGAGGAACGAAGAACCGGAAAGAGCAAGAGAAGAAAAGGATTAGAAGACCAAACGTTTTCGAAACATAGGAAAGAATGGCATAGTTTGAAACCATGTTTAACATTGATATAAAGTTATCTATCTGGGAATTACAATAATTTTCTCGAAAACGTGGAGTTCATTTTAATTACTGTTGCTCGATATCGAGCCTTTGACTAAATTAGTAATTATTTAAATTGTTTTAAATTCTCCCCTCAATTTTTTTTTTATTTATTTATTATTTTTTGTTTTGATTGCTCCTTCTGCGCAGCGGCGTTTCATGGATCAATTTGAAAGCTACTTCAATGATTAATGTAAAACATTATCTAATTTTCATTTCCTCTATGAATATGCACATCGCTTTTTTATTTCGAAATGAAAAATAAAATGATCTCAGTCGTCATTTAAATCTGCGAAATACTTCATCTCTGATCAGAGTTATAGACAGAATAAAGATGCTTTCTAACGTTGCGCCCACCAAGTCTGGAGGTTTCATTACCATGCACCTTTGACAGGTAAGTTGCCTGGGTACGAAGACCCATCCTTTAAAAACCCATCAGCCGTGTCTTTAGTGCACTAGTGGGTTTGGTCACGATTTATTATGCATTTGGCTGATTTCTCGTTTCATTCTGCGTTGCTTCTATCAAATGACGGGTTTTGACAAAAGCAAATAATGATGAATATCTGAGGTGAAAATACGGAAGACAGAGAAAACTAATAAAAATTGGAGGAAGAATAGAGACAAGAGGCCGATTGTGCATTAATTCTTACTGAAGAATAATGGAGGACTATGCTGATTTCTATTAATATTTTACCCGTATTTAACGTGAAAACTGTGCACATGAACGCTTGTTTCCAGGTAATTTATATATTAGTGATGCTGAAACATTAACAAAATACGTACGTGCCCTTAACTTCCTTATGAAAAGCTGTGTAACCACACGCCTGAATCTCTTTTTAAGACATAACCTCAAATATGGTTAAGTGATTTGACAGTCAGGCTGCGAGACTACCCGATCGTTTTTGCAATAAATTGTAAAAGACTGAGATTTTCAAGGGGCGATTGACTGGTAAGAAATAAAAAGGACAATTCGTTCTAATCTTACAAGTCAAGATTTAATCAAAAGATGGGAATACTATTAAAATACAAATACAAATAAAATGCAAACCCGGCAAACAGGTTCATGAGAAAATAATGCATCGCTTATTGCAGTATAAGTGCATATTTAGTCTTTTACTGACTGGTGACTGTTGTTACTCTGTCTTCATTTATCTCTCTCCATTTCGGTTTCATGAGAGCTTGTTTTGCGTGTTAGCGGATTCTAGGCCTCTAATAATAAAAATAATGATAATAATAACGAATCCACAAAGATAAGTAAATACAGTAAAATCATAAAGCTATCAAATTCTGTACATTATATTCACATGTAGTATCAACGCAAACTGACCATGTCCTAAATTCTTATCGCCCCAAATGGTTAAATACATATTCTTGCATAAGATTTGTCCAAGAACCTAAATGTAGACAGTCCTTGAAGAAAGAAATACACAGATTCTTGCATTTAACTTTCTGAAATCTAAATTCAAACGTCAATCCTTCAAGAGATTCTCTCGTACCAATAAACAAATCGTCCTAGTTGGGCAGATATGAAGATTCTCCCGTGATTTTTTCGAGAACCCAAGCCATTAGCACGATTGCTTGAGCTATGTATTTCACTAAATTAAAACAAAATCGTGTGAACTGCGTTAGATTAGATCAAAAGTACTTGATTTGTTACAATTAACTGCGTTAGATTAGATCAAAAGTACTTGAATTGTTACAATTATCAGTTTTATGGCTTTAACTCTAATTGATTTTGACCTGCGTAATCTATAAGCAATGAAAAAATGCAGTCATGGATATATATGATATTATATACTATATGTATGTTATATATTGTTATATATGTAATAATAAATATATGGATATATATATATATATATATATATATGATATATATATATCTTATATATGTATATAGATATATAGTATATATATATATAGTATAAAGGAAAGTTCATTAATACAGGTAACAAAATAAACCAATGGTTCTTTTTTACATGAATTAATGAACAAAGGTAAATATTACGGCCCACGTATAATCCATGCCAAAGGCGATCCATATCAAAAGTATGTTCGTATTCGCGTCTCTTATGTGCCATTCATTGTACGTAAGGAATGGATCGAAACGATATTAAAGACTGCGAAATCCTCTCGATCATTACGTCAGAACACATGACTAATTCAAAAGCCACCTTGTCATTACTCTTTCAACTAAGGACTCCCCCAAACTGCGTAGACTGTGTAGCGAGTTCTGCGAAAAGGCTCGAGAAAAAAAAATGAAAAAGCCCTTCAATTTACGAAAATATTTCCTGGAAATGAATAACGAACACCCAGCGATAAGTATCTCTGGCAAACAAATATTTACCCCCGAATAAAGCAGCTGTCACGGGACGATTCACTGCTGCAATGAAGACGTCTCTCATTGCATATGCATCATCAAGGTCTCCAGGGAAGCGAATTTTATCGCCGAAATGAAGCATAACGGGAGACTTCGAAAGCTTCTGGAATGCTGGATGAAAAACGTCGAAGGAGAGAGAGAGAGAGAGAGAGAGAGAGAGAGAGAGAGAGAGAGAGAGAGAGCGAGCGCTCTGGTGGGCAGCCTTTGTTGTTGCGGAGTGAATTGTCGCCCAACTGGTGCATAATATCCACGATATGAATGTTTAAGGCTTGTCTGGCATACGAAACGATTTGCCGTGATATTCAATTTGTATTCATGAAAATTTGGGACGATTTCAAACAGAAATGGTCTTCGTTGTAGGTAGGAAGGATATTCGCTATATACTTTACGGGTGAGATGCACAACTGCAGCATACTTTTCACTCTGCGTTAACAGTATTTATGGAAGATTACGATCATCGCTAGTTTTAAGTATAAATAAATAAGAGAGGTACACTCTTGAATTGGACGCCCGAGTAGAGAATTAGATAAACATTTAGTATCGATCAAAACATAAAAATCTGGACTAACCCTATACGTGCATTATAACTGATGCATTTCAACGATGCTTAAGCATGAAATGTTAATGTCCTTGTCGCTCTAAACTTTATCGATAAGGGCAATACATCGCACAGGGGAAAAAATAGCAATGAAAAGAAGTTAATTCTACCCTACGAAAGACCGATAGTAAATAACTAATGCTTGGAATTTTAATACCAGTGTAAAAAAAAAATGAAATGTAAGCATGTAAATGCATGTACACAAATGAATAAATTACCTCAATTGTAGACAGATGTCGATGATTACAGTTTTTCGTTGACATAACAAATACTCACTTATAGTTCAGTTCGGCTTTAAATCTAAGACACTGGCATACTTATGATATGAATCACCATTGGCACAGATTCTATCTAGGACTACCTGTTTGCTTATTAGTATAATTAGAATACTGGTTGTTGAAATCTTTCTTGTTGGCTTTACAATATCGAACACGTGGATGAATTATATTTTTCATAAATAAAAAAATGAAGAACTAAAAATAAAACAAATAGTCTGGCAGATTTCACTGCATATAAATATACATTATTTAAAATTATATATATATATATATATATATATATATATATATATATATATACTATATATATATATATACAGAGAGAGAGAGAGAGAGGAGAGAGGAGAGAGCGAGAGAGAGAGAGAGAGAGAGAGAGAGAGAGAGAGAGAGAGAACCAATAACAAGCTTCTAATATGTGTAGAAACCTTTTGTCTCGGATGTCATATTCATTCACATGAATTTAGATAAGCAAATAAATGAAAAGAGAATCAATTTCCTAACATCAGGTCACGATTTTAACATTATTACTTAATGTTATTTCGTGACAAGGGCTTCAGCTCGTTTCATGACTGACAAAATTACAGCCATATTCAATTACATGGAGTACCTCCGAGTGGTAATTCGCATTTTGCGTGAATAGTGGAAGGCAAGGCATGAAATTTTAAATATTCAGAATGCATTACAAGTAAGAATTTCGTACAATAATGAGCATGAACTGAGTCTGGTTAAAGTAACACTTCCATATTCGTGGAAATGTTTAATGTTTAGCAAACGCTTAAACACACTTTCTGTGTACACATACACACACATACTGTGATATATATATATATATATATATATATATATACTATATATATATATATATACACACATATATATATATAATTATATATATGTGTGTGTGTGTATGTATGTATCACAGTATGTGTGTATGTGTACACAGAAAGCGTGTTTAAGCGTTTGATAGATATTAAATATTTCCACGAATATGGAAGTGTTACTTTAACCAGACTCAGTATATATTTAATATATACGTGTATATATAATATATATATATATATATATATATATATATAATATATATATATATATATATATAAATAACTTCTTTCGTAAAAACTATTGCAAAGAATCCCTCACTAATTTGCTGTTAACTGATGCAATATTTTCTTAGAGATCGACCGGTTTAGGCGTCTCCTCATAAAACAAGTCGTTACAGGACAAGGGGACAAACATGGCGTTCAAATATTTATGTAAATGGCTGACATTCCAATCTAAAACTTGACGTAGGTCTACTTTTACTACATGACAACCACCAAATCCTTTGCTTGATGGTTGTCATGTAGTTTTAGTAGATTTAAATTATTCAATGTGTGATCATGCGTTTATATTAGTGCCTGACCCAGCGAAATTCCAGCGAGGTTATATACATTCAAGAGAGTCTATTTGTTCCTTCGTCGGCTGGCTTCTACTATTCGTAAGATTACTCAAAAATCTCTCATTGGCTTTCATTGACATTTTTTGGAGGAATGGACTGTGGCCACGGAGAGGTTGAGGTTGATGAAGCATGGAGAGGGATCTAGGAATCCCCCCTTTTTTGGGGGCGGGGTTGGGTTGGTAGAAGATGCTCTTTGGGCTATTACTCCCATTATCATTATCATAAAATACAATGGTTGTCGCCTTAGCACTCAGTTTACTTAGTGCTCCCCCTTCCACACAGAAAACTATGGAAGCTAAAAGTCTTGGATGCGGCCTTAGTGTTTAACAATACTCTTCTTAGAGAAAGGACTTTTTCCAAATTATCATTAATCTGAAAACCGTATCACGTTTCTAAAACATTTTGAAATCTACATAATAATATAAATGATATTCGGTAGTCTACTTATTCAGATTGCTACTACTGTTGTCACCATTGTTTGATTTTATTAAAATTTACAGTCTCTCTTTTCGGAAATCTCATACATGGCAGATTATTACTGTTATCAGTATTATTGTAAACTCTAGTAGTGGCTGCAATAGCAGTAGCAGCAGTGGTATCGTTTGGCGATCAAACAAACATAAAAACGAAAACTCCGGACAATAGTAATCATAAGCATATACAACATAAGAGTGCTCTTTGCCACAAGAGGAATCTGTTGAATATTCGAAGCCTGGACCTGATTGACTTGTCTGTTCTTCTACTTATATTTGAAATATGCATAATGTAACGAAATATCTTGATGCTATCTTATTCTTGCGACATATACTGGGTTTTATGACGAGAATCACATTCTGGTATTTCCAATTCCTCGCTTGATTTTAATCGCCTTTCTGACTCGTGCATATGAAGGAATGATACTAATAGTTGGATTAAGATAAGTTTTAAACGGCGAAGAAACACATACAGGCATACATGTATACATACAAACATACATGTATACATATATATACATAGGCATATATACTATATATATATATATATATATATATATATATATATATATATATATATATATATATATATATATATATATATATATATATATATATATATATATATGAATATGTAGAATAACCTACGAAAGTTCTTGTTCAAAGTCCCGGTTTTCACTTACGTTCTTTACGTGGATTTCGTGATACAATCTATACATTGTGTGTGTGTATATATATATATATATATATATATATATATACATATATATACATAAATATATATATATACACACACACACACATATATATATATATATATATATATATATATATATATATATATATATATATATATATATATATATATATATATATATATATATATAATACATATACATATATATAAGTCATATCACATTACCGTGATTCATATACATATATCGAGCTACAAATGTCCTTTAGAATTAGATATTAAAGGACATTTGTAGCTCGATATATATATATATATATATACACATATATATATATGTATATATACATATATATATATATATATATATATATATATATATATATATATAAAACCTCCAGGGTATGTCCATGATACAAGATGTAATAATGACAATTTATTGTAAGAAACGTTTCGCATATTAAATTCTCTGTGTATTTGCTGACCTGCATATATATATATATATATATATATATATATATATATATATATATATACATATATATAATATATATATACATAAACACATATATATGTATGTATGTATGGATGTATATAACCTTGGATGGGGTGGCCTAACAGGTTTTAACCTACAGATTATCCAACACTTTTGGACCAAGCTGTTAGCCCACGTCTATTTCGATCTGGAAACGGCATTATTACTATTAATAAATAAATTAAAAAAAAAATACATTCCAGTTTCCTTTTACCATGAGAGCCATACTTTTGCATACGATTACTGTCAACCTTCTCCTTTCATAAGCACCTTCAAAATCTATTCCTGTGCTCTCTGCAAGTATATAATTCAACCCGCATTCCATCCATGAACACCTTTATTTTCTACCCTCAACCTTGAACCTACATTTCCTACCATTTCCTCGACCTGTTCACAAAAAAATTAAAGAGCCAGGGAAATAATAATCAACCTTTGTCTGATACCTAGTAGTTGTCTGCCAAGTCAAATCAATGGCTCTCCTACATAATCTCACAAAAGCTTTGCTCTCATCGTTCGAACTTCAAACTTACCATCTACACTGTACGCCCTCCATTTCCTTAGTTCTCACTTTTGTCATAAACTTTCCTTGTTTCAAGGATGGATACCTAATGCAGATCTCCTATTTACTCATAATCATCTCAGACTGATATTTCCAAGCAGACAGTGGTTCATAAACTCTCCTAACTTGGCTAAATACAAACTGCTTTTTCTATTTTCTCTGTCTGGAATTTTCAGCCGAATCCAAGCCATACTCTTTCCCAGGTATACCTAGTGTCAGGCTTCATAAGTACTAACTTTAAAGCTCTGCTACAAACAGTATTTGAAACATTTCTTTCATATATATATATATTATATATATATATATATATATAGATATATATATATATATATATATATATATATATATATATATATATATAAAACACATCTTAATTAGCAGCTCGGTTACACTACTATAATTCCTTAACCTCTTGATGCCCATAGAATATAACTTTTGATATGCTGTGCAAAAATGCCCGAAAAATTTATTTTATTTAAAAATATATAAATATATTTATATTTATATATATATATATATATATATATATATATATATATATATATATATATATATATTGTGGCATTAGTGCATATCATGGTGAAAGTTATATTCTACCAGCATCAAGAGGTTAATGAATTATGGCAGTGTAACTCAGTTGCTAATTAAGATGTGTTATATATATATATATATATATATATATATATATATATATATATATATATATACAATGTAGATAAACTACATAATAACATTCACATACCAAGCAGACATTACGGTAACAACTAATGAGCGATAACCTGGGGATCATTTCTCCTATAAACAAATACCTGAATTTTAATGAAGTTTCAAGTTGTGACCGGAACACAGTAAAAGCACACCTAAATTTATCGTTTCGTCCTTACAAAAGGAATATTGGGAATGCCCCTGAATTATTCGTAAAAATACGGGCCATGGGAAATCGATCACCAAATCATAAATATTAATTCATAGGATGAAGAACGTAATGTACCTCTTTGTAGGAGTCAGGATGAAAAATTAAGGGTATTGACTTTATTCGACGTTTGCATTGTCGGCAAAATTTTAGTTTTAAATTTTTTAAAGGAAACAGTTCGATGGCTTTTCATTCCAACATGATCGACGCATACTTATTTGTATATATATATATATATATAATATATATATATATATATATATATATATGAGCAATACATCAACATCATGTATATGGTAATTATTTGACCGTATGGGTCAGAGACAGGGTAAAAATGGGGACATGGAACCAGCAACCTCATCCCCAAACACTTTTCAAAACTTACAGGCTGAATCATTCTGAATCCATAACCTCTATGGCAATATATGTTACATATTCCAAAAAAATACAATTTATTTATGAACAAACCTGTCTTATGCTCTTACTCGTTCTTCGACTCACAGAGACGCCTCAGCGAAGACATGCATTAAAAAAAAGACGTTTAATGTATCGTAGAGGAGGAAAAGTTGAGCTGCGTGATACTGAAAGACCGAAGGTCCCCCACATTAGTCAATAATGCATCTGTTCAGCTTAAATCGAAATGAAAGTAGAATAAGGCTGACACCTGAAGCAAGTGCTCAAAATCATTCTTAGATTATTTACGACTATTGGTTATTTTAATTTTTCTTTCCAAAATGTACCAGTCTCTCTTGCATTATCTAGACGTAATCGTATTTATGGGCATTTTATAGCGAACATCATTTCCAAATAATAACTTGAAGTGCAAGAGAATTCTACTTTAAGCAAAACAGGGAATACAACATGACTTCTTTATGCTATCATAGGAAAGTTACTAATGCAATCTAATGGGAAGTTTCACAATGCATCGGAAAAAATGTTGAATTATAGATGTGAAACTATGTTAGAGGGCAGCCATGATGTTTAAATATTAACACGTTTTATGACACAGTTACTAAATAAACAGGTGAGATGAGTTTTATTCACAGCACCAGCTATTCACAAAATCCATCCGTCAAAAGTCACTGGACTTGAACGTGAAATTTGCGTACTTGCATACCCCAAAAACATACATACATACATACATAAATATATATGTATATATAGATGCATATATATAGCTATATATATGTATATATATACATATATATATATATATATATATATATATATACACATATATATATATTAACATATATATATATATATATATATATATATATAATATTATATATATATATATATATATATATAAAATGGGGACAACGAATTCCAGAAACATTGCTATCAGACTTATGATGGAATATACATATAATAATAATAATAATAATAATAATAATAATAATAATAATAATAATAATCACTAAATGACCACACAAATCATTAAGGACCAGAAACCCCAAACATGATTTCAACCTCTCCTCTCAGGAGGACCAATGTCGTAGGCATCGCCAATCGCATTTCGTCAAACCTCCCATGTATGGGAAGAATGTATGCAAACCACCCCGGCACCCGCCCCGCCCCCGCCCCCGCCCCCGCGCACCCATATCGCGTGATCGCCGGAGGCGTCGGGGGTTTGGGTTTTGCCACAGCTTAAAATCGGCGCTTCGTCTTCTCTCTCTAATATTTCTACGGCCCTCTAGAGGATGCTATGTGGATTCGAAAATTACCAAGAAGAACAATCTCTCTCTCTCTCTCTCTCTCTCTCTCTCTCTCTCTCTCTCTCTCTCGCTGCGCCCCGTGCCGTAGAACCCCCTCGATCGTATTCGAGAACCGCCACTAAAAAAATTTTGTTTCCGACATGACGCATGCAACCGAGAGAAGCACCACCACCACCACACAAAAAAAAAAAAAAAAAAAAAAAAAAAAAACTCACCGTCATCAGATCGCAGAGCGAGTCTTAACTGTCCCCCCGTTGGCAGAAAGAAAGCTTTCAGCCAGGAATGCGCCAACGTGGGCCAGCATTCAAAAATGAATCGGCACGACGACCGTTTCTCTACATTTCATTATCATCAAAAACACGAATCCTGTTTGGATCCCCAACCGACCTCTTTTGTTTTAAACCAACCCCCTCCCCAACACCCAACCGGCCCCCACCTTCCATATACGCATTCTGTTCGTCATTCCCCCACCCTCCACCCACCCCTCCCCCCTCTCTCTCTCTTCCTATAATCCTTTCGATGTTTAAACCCTGTTTGACGACATACCTATCTATGGTGGGTCCCTAGCTATTTTCTCGTTTGGCTGTTTTCCATCAAATTCTATGCTAACTTTTTATTTTTTTTTTATTTTTCTGTCGTATAGTTGCACCTCTTTCTACCTTTCTCTTAGGTCTTTTCGGCGTCTGAACCCGGTTGCATGACTACCTATATATATTTTAGGCTCCTATGTATTTATTTTTTTTAGTTTTCTGTCGTATAGTTGCACCTCTTTCTACCTTCCTCTTAGGTCTGTTCGGCGTCCCTGTTGCCCGACTACCTATATATTTTAGGCTCCTGGCAATTATTGGTCCTTATCTACTCAAGTTCCGATCCATTTTAGATTCTAACCTATCATGAGTTTCTGTCTAGTTTCGGTTTTCTCCCGTCTCAGCAGGTTCCTGGCTACCTATCTATTTCAGGATCCCTGTCATTAAGAGTTCATATCTACTTCGTACCTACCTATTTTGGGTTCCCCGTTTCAACGTCCTAGATGCCATCTGCTCTTCGTTCAATGTCAGTTCATTTTCTTCACTATTTCTGCACATCTAATTGTTCTGTCATCGTCCTTTGAATACTTATTCAAATACTGGGTAAAATTTATGACACTCTTCCTCACCTGCCCTCAGATACTTAAAAGATAAGGATGTGGCTGGATTTAAATATTAATGCAAAACACATCCTGACAGGCGCATACCGTAAAACGCACTAAACAAATGTCTTCCAGTTCATGATGATGGTAAATATTAAAAGACCTAAATTGGCGTCCGTTTAACACAACATTAAACGTATAAAATAATACCAATAATCTATCGCGAAATTTTAATTTTGCAGTTAATAATCTGAGAGAATTGTCGTTGCGCCCGTTCTCCTCAGAAATTTTCGGTTAGCAAGTTCATTTTCGATCATAAAATCATTTTGTTACAGTGGAGAAATCTGGATGAGAGTTACCTGCTGACCTCATAAATGCTGGATATTTTAATACGTTACTAATCAACTCCTCTGTTATAATAACCCGGTTTGCACAGATTCCTTTCACTACAAATTATTTTCATTTCGAGTAAAATTATATATAATTGACGTGCCTTGCAGTTTTAATATTTTTCAAGCCCTTGGGCAATTATTAATTATTTTTTGACCGTGTAAGTCAATTACGTTGAAATGCATCTAAAGAAATTAGCCTCCCCATTTTAGCTTTATAGCACTCAATGTGACATATCATTACGGATTAAAAAAAAAAAACTTTCGCCTCTCCAGCTGCAAAATAAAATATGAAAATAGTCAGAAAGTAGAAATAAAGGAAATATCCAAACATTCTGAAAACGAACACTTCCACAAGTCAAAAGGACAATTCATTCTGTAGCTGAAGATGCAGTTGGAAAATAACTGGAAGTTCCTGTAGTTATAATTACCAACATCTATTTGTATATTCAGCTGTGTATTTTAACCATAACAAATAAGCACGACAGAGTTTGCCGTTTCCGAGATACTCTGTTTGCAGGGCCTACTTTTAATCTTCGATGGAATTTGTTGATTTGAATTAATCTTATGCAATAGCTTTGTTATACTTGCTTTATATCTTGCAATGTAACTGCTATCTTAACGTTACACCAGACTTCATTGCATACGGTTTGGCTCGCTATTCTGACTTTCAAATGTGTTATGGTATTATCATTCTGACTTTACAACTCTTGAAGGACTTCCTAATCTGACTATTTTGGGCAGTACAACTTGTTATTCTGAATTTGTACCGAGTGTGTACTGGGAACTGCCATACTGGCTTTATGCAGTGTTCTAGGATTTACCATTTTAGCTTTCAGAACTGTTTATTCTGACTCCGAGACAGACTTCACCACACATTTTATGGCACTTACTAGACTACTTTGTAGTGTCTTAAGGTTATATCCGTATTAGTTGACTTTATACAAGGCATGCGATGTGACTTGGAAATCATCTTTATATCTTGTGACAGGAATGGCCATTTTGTCTTCATAGCATACCATTAGACTTGCCAAACATATTTTATTGGATACAGTGAGACTTCCGCTACGGACTTTATACATCTCTATACTCTGATACTAGTGCCGCATGATTTTAGATATGCAATCAAAGTCATGCAGGTAGTGTTGTAAATATAATGAGACACAAATTACTAACATTATAATTATTTCTAACTACCACTATTGCTTCCACGAAACAAAATGCCCATGTGATTACAGAAAATAGATCAGGAAAGATATAAAATATAGAATATTGAAGTACATCAAGGCGAGTAGAAGTAAAAAAAATGGAATAACGGCCCCAAATTAAAAAAGCAATCGATCATCCATTTTTCCTCTCTTACTACAGATGAATGTTTGTCACGCAAAACGTCATTGGGAAATAAATGAAATACAAAATACAGTCAATAAAAAAAATCCTGTTTTCTATGACTGTAAAACCAGTTCAACTTTACCCAGGATGTTATGCATTTCTATATTTTTTATCATTTTTATAACATGAACTAATTTGTCTGAATCAAAGTTTTCTTTTTATTTTTACTTTACTTAAATCATTGTTTGAATCTGTTCTGAATGAGTACACAATACCTGTTTTTATTAAGCTTTACATATTTTTCCTGTTGTGTTTCGGATGCTTTATTTACGATATACGAAAGATATAAACTTCAAAACATATAAAAAAAATTCTTCGTGCGTAGTATGAAGGTTAAAGTGTGTATACTTTTTTTTACAATAACTTGCATATATATATGTGTGTGTGTGTGTGTGTGTGTGTGTCTGCATACGTGAAGTTGAAATGAGTACAAGATTACGAAGCACTACAATCACCCTATGTTTGCCAAAACTCCGTTTGAAAAGGCTCATTCCATTGGGAAGAAGGTAAGAAGTAGCACCATTATCATTCTATAATCACTGGTGCATTATTTTCATTACTTTACACCCTCGTTTTCGGCAAGAATCCTTCAACAGCAAGATTGAGACAAATAACAAACAAATGCCTTCGTCAAGCACAAAATTCAAAGAGCAATGTCTATGTAGCTAACGCAGTTCGCAACTGATACCATAAATAATCAAATGGGTCCACATACTTATTCATAAGAGCGAAAAGCTATAATGAAGGAAAAAATATGCGTAAGTTTCCTCGTTCTTTACCTCTCCTTTGCGTAATAAGATGAAAACACGAAAAAATTAAAAGGAAAAAATAAGAGCCTTCATT
>NC_087218.1:9052808-9070308 GCF_015104395.2 Macrobrachium nipponense
ATATATATAATGTAAGTATATATATGTCACACACACACACACATATATATATATATATATATATATATATACTATATATAATATATATATATTATTACACATATAATGTATAGAATCTACTGGTCACTTTTTTACCAAATACATATCCAATTGTAATAGCCACAATGCCCTATAAACTTCTCGAAGTTAAGAGGGCATTGTGGCTATTATAATATATAATATATATATATATATATATATATATATATATATATATATATATATATATCGAACTAAGATCTGAAACAAGGCATTACGAGATAATAGCTTTAAAGAATAGTTTATAAAAATCATATTCAAGGTCCAGTTAATCTGCTTTCGTCTTTTTTAGTCAGTTATTAAAAAAAAAAAAAAGGAGATCCTTTCAACTTTAACAAATACTGTGATAGAAAGGTCCATTGAAGGTCGAATTTCTTCTATGAAATATTGGTCATGAATGGCCATGATTCCCTCTAAACTTTTGACTCGGCGCCAGCACATCAATTCTATAAAGCTTCGCCGTTTACTAAAGAAATCTTTTGAACCCTTACCTTTTGTATATCCAGCGTTACCAATTACAAAAGCTAATATTACCTAATGATTTGTTGACTTAATGCTTCTCGAAAGTGTCCTGTCTTTTACCAGCGTTCATATTATCTCTTGGCGGATACATTGTTCAGCACTTACCCATATTTTCCTTTCAGGGTGAATTATCGTCATAACACCGACCATTCGGTATCGATAATCTAAATGATGAGGACAATGCTGATGGTTATAATGACCGTAGGACAGCAGTCACTATATGGTTATAATGACCGTAGGATGTAGTCACTGTATGGTTATAATGACCGGTATTGATAACCTAAATGATGAGGACAATGCTGATGGTTATAATGACCGTAGGACATCAGTCACTGTATGGTTATAATGACCGTAGGACAGCAGTCACTGTATGGTTATAATGATCGTAGGACAGCAGTCACTATATGGTTATAATGACCGTAGGACTGCAGTCACTGTATGGTTATAATGACGGGTATCGATAATCTCAATAATGAGGACAATGCTGATGGTTATAATGACCGTAGGACAGCAGTCACTATATGGTTATAATGACCGTAGGACAGCAGTCACTGTATGGTTATAATGACCGTAGGACAGCAAATCACTGTATGGTTATAAAAACCGCAGGACAGCAGTCACTGTATGGTTATAATGACCGGTATCGATAACCTAAATGATGAGGACAATGCTGACGGTTATAATGACCGTAGGACAGCAATCAATGTATGGTTATAATGACCAGTATCGAAAATCTAAATTATAAGGACAATGCTGACGGTTATAATGACCGTAAGACAGCAATCAAGTATGGTTATAATGACCAGTATCGAAAATCTAAATTATAAGGACAATGCTGACGGTTATAATGACCGTAGGACAGCAATCAATGTATGGTTATAATGACCAGTATCGAAAATCTAAATTATAAGGACAATGCTGACGGTTATAATGACCGTAAGACAGCAATCACTGTAACTCCACACCACAGTTCTAAATGACGAACCTCGCATCTTCAAGTGAAAAAAAGAAGACAAGGAAGGACGAAGAGAAGGAAACCCAAATTTTTAATGTATAAAAAAAACCCTAACCCAATAAGTTCTTAACCATCCGGAAATAGCGTGGTCCAAATCACATATCATCAGGGAGGAGACCACCATACAAAAACCTTCCCTCATTAGACCTCGGGACACCTCGAAATGCGAGTGAGTAGTACGTGATGATCATTACAATCGGAAACAGGTAAGTTCTTTCCACCCCCCCCCCCCCCCCCCCCGATTCTTTTTTTCATTCCCTTTCTTTTCATTTTCTTACGGGGTCATTGGGTAATTGGTCACCCCCAGCACCGTCTATTGTACTCTCCGCTGACGTCATAATTGAGACGGATCGCCTCCCGTCTTTTCCCTCGGCCATTGTGAGAAATGCTGCGAAAACGTCTTTCATTGCGCTGCGATACCTGTAATTACGGCCCTTAAAAAGAGAGAGAGAGAGAGAGAGAGAGAGAGAGCTCACATAAAAACAATCCTTGACCATTTCACGTTCCCGAATTCCAGAGGTTAAAGGAAAACGAATCTGTCGTGAAAAGAGAAATACTAATAGCAACAAATACGACCTTGAAAATGAGCGCGCACGCGCGTCTGTTTGTGTGTGTGTGTGAGAGAGAGAGAGAGAGAGAGAGAGAGAGAGAGAGAGAGAGCACTTGACAACCCCACGACACAGACAATTCTAATAAAAATGAGTGATACCCTGATGCCCAACGACGATTCGAAAGTGATCTCTCCAGGCAACACAAACCAACAAACGCAAATGAGTACCGTGACATCTGAACGCTCATTTGCTTGTACAGGTGGCTCTCTCCAATGTGAGTTTTATGCGTAACTATTTTCCAGGTTTGTCTCGACCTTTAGAGGGACATCCATCATGGAACACTTCAGCCCAAGGACTGCAAGTAAGACAGTATTACAATACCTTGCATATTTTTATAAATGCTACAAGCTGGGTGCGCTTATTTGTATTCTGCAGACCTACCTTAATTAATGTGTCTCAGAATTGCCCTCAGGGGACAGAGACAGAACGTCTATTAATGATTCTAGAAAAGTGCTAACACTGGTAGTGCTCCTTATGACAACTGAAATAAAACTATCACTATTATCACTAATGATGTTAACGATAAGTACAGCAAGCGCAGTATGGTTACAATAAAAAAAAAACATCTAAGCGAAATTATTTCAACCCCCAAACCCCCTTTTATTTTAGGAAAATTGAGAATAACATCTTTTTAGGGCTTAAAATGCTGCTCTCTCTCTCTCTCTCTCTCTCTCTCTCTCTCTCTCTCTCCTCTCTCTCCCGAGACATACATGAATGCTCACCGCCAAGAGGACCCTTTTAGCTATCCACTCCGAGACAAAAAAAAAAAAAAACCATCATAAAGTCAGCACGTATTCCCTTATCACCAAGAAAAATAAAAAAGGACAAAAAAAAACTAAAGAATTGCCGTGTTCCATGAAAGGCATTAAGGGTACCCGTTAATGAGATATGTAATACCTCACCAAAATTAGTGAGAGAGAGAAAAAAAGGTCTTCCGGAATTTGAAAAGCTAAAGAAAAAAAGAAAAGTAAAAAAAGGCCTTCCAGAATAATAAAAACTACTGTCGGTCACATCTCTCGTCTTGTAGTTTATGGCCGCTGTTAATTTGATATTAATTACAGCGCGCACGCACGCACGCACGCACTCACAGACACACACACAGACACACACACACGTACTCAGTCCTTTTCGAACACCACAGGAAACATAGAAATTAAAAACCCATTCCCACATACGTCCCATTACGAGAAGAGAAAAATATCCATAAAACATTTTGACCTAGAGAGAGAGAGAGAGAGAGAGAGAGAGAGAGAGAGAGAGGTGTTCAAGATTACAAAGAGTCTTGTAATGGACAATCACTAGATAATGTTGAATAAATGGATGTAAAATTCTTTAGAAATGGATATGGTAGCGGAAAGTGGATGAGAGAGAGAACATTAGTTTTATGGAAAGAGACTGATAACGTAACTGATAAGGATACGAATTCATATGGGTGATAAGCTGGAGTGAAAAGGAATTGGAGGATAGACAGCGGAGAATGGAAAGATGACATACTATAAGATGTAAGCCAGGGGTGTGGAGGGATGGTAGATCCAGTTGTACAGCTGAAGGGATGAGAGTTGTAGACGATCAAGATCGGTTGTAGAAGAAAGGGAGGAAGGGTTTGAGGAAGAAATGGCAAAGGAATTTTTGTGGATAGGGGAGAGGGGTTGCAGAAGAAAAGTGGACACAGAACTGTAGAGGAACAGAGGAAGGTGTCACAGTGGTTGGGTTGCAGACGAAAATGGGAAGAGAGGACGCAAGATAAAAAGAGAGTGGGTTATGGAGGAACGTGGAAAAGGGATTGCACAGAAGGGGTTGTAGCTGAAAAGACAAAGAGGTTATAGAGATATGGAAGAAAACGTTACAAAGGATACGGACTCTAGACCTAGGAGAGAGGGGGGGGTTTACTATGTAGCAGAGGGGGGAGGGCTTGTGGAGAACAGTAGATAAGGGGTTGTTTAGATACAGGAGGTGCCGAGATTGCTATGGAAACCGTGGAGGGGTTATAGAGGAAAAAGGGAGAATAGGTTGTAGAGATCAGGGGAGAGGTGTTATGAAGGGAGAGGGTGTACAGATTTTGTGGAAAAAAAAGAAAAAAAAGAGGTGAAGAGTTGTAACGAAGGGAGAAAAAAGGTTGTAGAAGAGGAGGTAAGGATGTTGTCTTATGTATCCGTGATCTCCATCCGATAACCCTGGCGACCTCCTTTTCTTTCTTTCTTTCTTTCTTTGGTCTTTCCCCATTTCTTCTTCTGTCAGCCATCTGTTGGGCCTTAGGTGGAAAGCCCTCCGCCGGTGTTGTGGTTTGGAGACTAAGTAAAACACGCTTTCCGATGCTCAATTGTAAAATGGGAGACATAAAAATAGGCTTCTACGCCTCAGGCCTGACTGGAAATAAGGCCATATGTTAAGCTCGCTTCTCAGAAGAATTTCACTCTCTCTCTCTCTCTCTCTCTCTCACACACACACACACGCGCGCATGCGCGCCTATTATTCCTCCAATGCTCTTCATAGTTCTTCTCTTCAGTGGGGCTATGAAATCGAAACTTTTTGACTTGTCATTCTATTTCGTGAATGACCACAGAAGCAAGGATACATAAATATTAACACAATACTTAATCTAACAGAATGAGCCATCAATTAATATTTAATTCCCCGTTCTTTACACAAGGTAGTCAAGTTTTTTTTTCCCTGACAGTATTCGAAGAGCAGTTTTTAAACATTGATAAAGACATGAAAGATATATGTACCAAGTGGTTTAATTGCCGGGCTAAACTCCGGATAAAATTTTGAAGTTTGATGGCAGAGTTAA
Organism: Macrobrachium nipponense; assembly: GCF_015104395.2. Taxonomy (NCBI): domain Eukaryota; kingdom Metazoa; phylum Arthropoda; class Malacostraca; order Decapoda; family Palaemonidae; genus Macrobrachium; species Macrobrachium nipponense. The sequence continues at coordinate 9,057,826 of NC_087218.1, forward strand.
ATTTAAACTTCAAAATGTATTAGTGACACTTGCAACAGCAGGTCGCAGGAGGCCAATACAGCGAAGTGTAAGAGTATGAGGAACAAAACTCCAGCGAAGTTGAAGCAGTTTAAAAAATAGATATAGTAAAGGGCATAATTACAACCAGGGAATACCCCTGTCGTCACTGCCCGTTCAGATAATCTCGGATTTGTTATGTTCTGCTTCTGACCCTGCTTAAAATTCCAAGTGTATTACTAAAGGCTATTGGCATTCAAAGCAGCAATTGTGGATGAATATTCAATGCCGATGGTATCTACTACACTTGATTTTCATCTGTTGAGGCTATGCAAAATGTCCTCGCAGATGCAACGCTGCAAGGCCAGTGACGTGGCCTCATGCAATAACAAATTATGAATTTTATTTTCCAGATAAAATATTCAAAACTAGCAACGGAGCCTCCCAAAATACCCACTTATTTTGATTTAGAAAGAAAAAGAATATTTTTTTATGAATACTGGGTTTTTAGCTTCTTAGAATACATCTTTTTGAGAGAGAAATTATTTCTCAGGTATGATAATTCACACAGCCTTTCAAAATACCAAATTATATTCTATTTTATAGAAGGGAATTCATTTTTGAGGAATGGAAGTAATATGGCTGCTCAAAATACAAGAGCAAGGTATAATACTTTCAACCTAACGATACCCCCCCCCCCCCCCAAGACACCTGTAGCCCATAAAAGTAATCTTGATGACTTTCAGACCTCCGCTGTCACCCGGCTATAACAAACAGGTCGAAGGACAAGTTCCAGACGAAGGTCTATAATAAACGAATGCCCCAAGACCAGCATTTTACATATCAGTGTATAGGATGACTTGTTAATTACAAATTAAATCGGCCTTATACACTTTACAGTAATGATCTCAAGGTTCGTCTCCTTGCGTATTCGAAACAGCACGATTTGGGGAGGTCTCTCGGTTATCTAATTAGAAGTGGCGGCGGTGGTGTACTTATACAATGACGGCTGAGGCTGCATCATGGCCATCACCGCCCAACACAATGCCCTTATCCCTCCCTTACACAGTAAGCCTATACCCTTTCAAACACAATCTGGTATCGTTTCCCATACTATCCTACCATTTTCCCGAACACAATTCCTGTCCATTCACCTAGCACACTATACCTTTCTCTTTTTTCAAGCACAATATAGCATCCCTTTCCACCACGATTGCTTAACACCTTCCAAACATTAATTGAATATAGAATATATATAATTTAGGGCAAAGACAAAGCAATGCCACTTATGAGGTGATTCAGCGCTGAAACGGAAATTGACAATAAAAGGTTTGAAAGGTGAAACAGGAGGAGAACCTCAAACAGTTACGCTATGAATCAACTGTTAGGAGAGGGTTGAGGAAAGTAAGATGGAAGAAAGAGAAAATGAAAGGAGGTACAGTAAAAGGAACGAAAGGAGTTGTAGCTAAGGGCCGAAAGCACGCTCAAAGGACATTAAGCAACGCCGACAGTGAACCGCATGAGGTGCAATGACGGCATTACCCCCACTACGGGGTCCAAATATTATGTACCGATTCTTTTTCTAATACAGAACCGTCTTCGTTCCCCAAAAAACAACTGCATATTCTTCTTTCCCCAAAAAGTTATTACATAACCTCTCCTTAACACATTATCTTACGAGTTCGCCAGTAGTATCCTAACCCATTCCAAATATAATTCCTTACCTATTCCCCAAGGCAATATCCTACCCCTCTTTCCAAAACAATAATCTGCCCATCCCTTAAAACAAAAATCTACCCATCTTTAACAAAAATGCCCCACCCAATTTTAGATTAACGGTGCTGTTTTTTGCTGCAGATCCTAATATAACCACCATCTTCACAAAACAAAACTTTGACATTATTTGAGAGATAAATAAACTAATAAAATCACGGTCTATATAAACACACCACACACACACACACACACACACACACACATATATAATATATATATATATATATATTATATATATATATATATATATATATGGTTAAGCAGAAGATAATAATTCTGATGTTCTTCAAAAATACTAAAATCACAGCATACACAATTGCTAGAGGAAAGTAGAGAGAATTAGCTGAGTAAAAGAACGGGAGTCCGCCAGACAGATGACCTCCACAAATACGGAAAAAGGTTAAAAATAAAAAATGTTCTTTTCTTTATCGAAGCTACTGCGCGAAGTCTTCTGGACCCTGCTGTGAAAGTAATTGTACGGATTCCTGCGCCTCAAATACCAGCTGGTTCTGGAATTAACGCGGCGATTAAGAGAATATCCTGGCTTCAGTCCCTAGATTCACTTCGCCGAACACAGTTTCTTAATGTATCGAACTTCAACGCGAGCACAGGTTCAGAAAGCGTCTAGCCCGGAGTCAATGACCATAGTCCTTGCGACGCCAGTTTACATAACTCCGCCTAAACTAGATGTTGTTTTAGATTTAGCTGGCCTTATGCCAGCACGGGCTCTTGCTCATAGAGCAGCCCGTAACATTTTGGAGTCCATTTATCCGTCTATCGGTTCGAATGATTTTGAGGCCAGACTTCTCCGAAAACTACAGGATTCTAAAAACCTATAGTTTAGTTTTGTAAACTATTACATCAACCCTCAATCGAACTAAATATCTTTAGACTGAAATCGAAACCTTACAAGATGTTCCACGAGGGTTTATAATGTCGACTGAAATTCGAAATTTATCCAGCGTTCTGGAATCTTGGAGAATTTAATGGCAGGAGATGATACGAAATAGCTATTGTTGCTGTAAGATTAAGCTGGACTTGTGCCAACATGAGCCTTTGCTCTCTGAGCAGCTACTAACCAATCACAAATGTACAGACAAGTTTGCAAAGTCGTCTACTATCCCAAAGATCTGGAAAGTCATATAAGATCTGACACCATTGCCGGTGGCTGCTCTCCGAAAAATCAAACACAAAAAAAAGTAAGCGGCCTAAAAAGGAAAAATACGAAAGACATTTTTATTGATCCATTTTATGTCATAATAATCTAACCGCATTCCACCAAATTCTAAGCTCTGAGCATTGCTTAAACCAGTCACCCCAAAAAATGTGTGCACATCCCAAAGAACTGGACCTGGTTCAAAGATAATATGATTAAGGCCCCGTTATTGTTATTATTCTTCGCCGTATGTGAACCTAACCAAGAGCCAGCTGTGACTCTTAATCTCCGAGTAGCCTTAGAAACGAGCCAAGAGAGAAACGTACTTTAGCACATGCCGAGATCCCGGAAAAAATAATAGTGAGGCTAAGATATGAAACCCGTAGTAATAGTAGTAGGTCTTCCTCTTACTCTGAAGAACCAAGGTCTATTCTTATATCTTACTATAGACCCCTGCTCTCAACAGCCTCGAAACCTGTCGCCCAAGCAGCAGCGAGGCAGTTGTGCCCATCCGAGAGAACCCGAATGGTCGAAAACGCAAAGAGCTTTGAATAGTTGAGATATCAAAGGGACAGGTTTCTACTTTCCTCCATGATGGATGGTTGTGCTTAGGACGCTGATGGTCTGACCAGAGATTTGTTTGCATACATGACGCGGCGTTCCTCTCACGCTTACCATTTTTATTCTCAGCAACCTTTCGTATTATTCACGGCGTTTAATATTTTTCGTCTTCTTATTTTGAGTTTCATTGCATATTATTCACTGGTATTTATGTTGTTTGTCGTTTTCCTTTTTTTACGATTCCCCCAAAAAAGTCATTCGTCCAGTTGCCAAATATAGCCACATGTGGGAGAACCCTAAGATGTTCTGAAAATGGCAAGTTGGCTGCTCACAGCTCGCGTAATCTCTCTCTCTCTGTCTCTCGCTCTTATAATACATATACATATATGTATATATATGTATGTATATATATATATATATATATATATATATATATATACAGAATATATAGATATCATGAATCAGGACGATTAGAAACATGTATTCTATGATTAAATGAATAATGTCCCAAAGCAAATTTTGTTTTACTAAGACGTACTTGAATGTAGCCATGCATTGAGAAAAAAATATGTAAAGAACGCATGTTTTTAAATCAAATATTCTCATTTTGTATTACGATACACAAAACACAAACAAAGACGCGCTCTTAAAAACTATGATCACTATTCTATTTGTTGATACTATCTGTTCGAATATGATAATGATATACGATGTTAACTATCTCAACAATGACGATGAACTACTGAGACCCTGAATGGTGGATTATGTTTGATCGATACCGTCGGTGGTAGGTTCAGTTACTATAATTCTGAACATGGGAGAAATAATGATGAAAATAAACGGTCTCAGCAACATCAAGAGAAAATGACTGCCCACAAAACTCCCTAGTCAGTTGGTATTTGAACCGACATCACTTTCTAAAATAATTGTATGTCTCCACCCATCGAAATTATACACCTGTTTCCTCTCATAATTGGATGCTGATGACCTTTGTCAGTGTAACGCCAGGATTAACGTAAACCAACTGATCTCGCGGGATAGAATTTTTAGCGTTAACTAAGCATTCTCTTGACCTCAGTTATAAAGACTAATCTATCAAAGCTTTCTTTTTTTTTTTATCTGAAAACCTGATGTCCATTAGGGGAATGTATTCCTTGAAAGAAAGCTGTCTTCTTCTCCCAAATTCATTAGCGATTCCATCTCGTCCAACAATGAAGTGGTCGCTCCAATTCGCTTGGTGAACCCACTCACTCGTGGTTCTACCAACGCAAGGTCCACCCTGATCCATGGGTCCAGTGGTCGTTGGATCTTGTTCAGCAAAACCAGTGGTAGTTCAATTTACCTCAATCAACCCGACGGTGGTACCATCTTGTTCAATGGGGCCTGGGGTAGTTCCTTCTTGATTAACTGACCTAGTAGTGTTCCAGTTAGCTCAACAGACCTCAAAGTGGGGGGTTCAATCTCGCTAAAAGAGCCCTGTGGTGGTTCCATCTCGCTCAAGTAGTCAACTGGTAATCCCATCTTGCTTGCCGAACCTAATGGTAACCTATTTTCTTCAGCAAACCTATTATACTATAGGCTTCATCTTACACAACAGCCTTTAAGTAGTTCCTTCTTACTCCATGAACAGTGATGGTTCTAACTTACTCGACGTACGCAGACATTCCTACATGTTCTGTAAACCCAACGGTAACTTATTTTTTTATATAACAAAACCCAGTTGTCTAGTTTCTAAAAACCAATACAGCGGTGGTTTGATATTCTTCAACGAACCCAGTGTTGGACCAACACAATAATATAATAATAATAATTAATAATAATAATAATAATAATACCTTTATTCCACAATAGTACCATGAGGATTTATACTAGAACTCTAAGACACGTTACATTTTTCTTCAAACTGCAAAATAAACGAACAATCTAGAATAATTTCAATTATGATAGCACTGAATGAATGGAAATTGATCTAGCGCTATAACGTATGATGAAAAACGCATTAGCGAGAGAGAGAGAGAGAGAGAATTCCCGGGGAGTGTCCCACCCTCTACGCTACTGTAGCCGCAGGAGGTCTCCGTACTCCCGCGGACAGGGGCACCTCCTACACTGACCGCCCGCTCAGCGCCCCGCGGTCACCTCCTATAAATTACCACTTGGGGAAAAGAATCCGTGGCTGAAGGGCACGTGAGAAAATGACCATTCATACCCACCGGTATAATAAGTAAGGTGATGGGGGAGGCATAGCAAAGCTAGGCAGTTTCATCGAGGTGCAATGACCGTCATTAGCTACATCGGCCGCATCCCGGACTCCGAGGCGAAGGTCCAAATGAAAGAGATTCTGTGACGTCTTCAAAATGGTTTGGAACAATTTAGCGCCAGAAGTTTCCCAACGCTGAGTCATTTTGCAAGATGTTTTCAGGACTGTATTTTTTCTTTTTTTATGAAAGGGAATTATGTAACTTTGCTCACACAAGTTGTATACCTCTTATGGTGTTGGCAGTTCCCCTAAATCCGCCCGCCCCACCCCCTTTTTGATTGTCAAAGTTATTTCTTACGATAAGGTCATTGAAGATTTTATGGATTTTGCAACGCTACTGTCTTGAAGACGTTTTCAAGGCTGTATCTCAAATGGTAGGGCTACTTTACCCCCAGCAAATCCTTTGCAAAGCTGAATCATCCTTCAAGGCGTCTATATACCTGTTTGTATCTTATATAGTGAGGTTAATTTAGTTGCTATGCGTTTTTTAATGCTGATTTCTCTCGCAAGACGTTTGTGTCTGTCTTCAAGAAAGTTCGATTTTGATGCATTTGGTAGCATTTCTAAGTTGATGTCTCTCTCGTTTCATCTCAAAATGGTTTCTCATTCTGATTAAAATATATTAACTACATATAGAAAATGTACTAAAAAATTATTTTAAGAAGTTTGGTGAGATTGGCATCGCTGGTTCAGGATATAAATGCAGAAATAATATTCCTGCTTTGCAGGTATATTGTGCAAGATATGTGTAAATACTAGGACCGCATAACCACACACGTATAATGCAGTGTCGGTGAAAAGTATGAAGAAATATGCGCGCGTTGATTTCTTTAATATAAAGGTTAGCGTCAATCACGGACTTCATTTCCTTCTGTAATAATAGGAACCTCCTTGTGCGAGCTTCTAAAAGCGCAAACACCCATGCTGGCAAAATGGCACCTTAATCTATTGGCAACAACAAAGTCTCCGCGTCTTACCAAGTGACATTTAACCGTGCAAATTCTTCTGTTTTCCCAAATGAGCCTCGAAATGCGACAGATGCACCCCATTACTTGGCCATGGGTTCCTTTCTGAACGCTTCTCAAAGTGTCATGCTACATTCACATTACACTTATGAGTCGGGATTCATTCACGTGTTGCATTTTCGCCACTTCCTCAATAACTTCACTTATTTAAAATTAGAAAAAATCCAGAGTTGTATTAAACTTATCCTTCAAGGCCTTTGAGATAATAATCTCTGGCAAATCTTACATGACACAAGCCGCCCCCCCCCCCCCCCCATAGTAATGATATCAGTAACTGTACATAATTCTTTTTCCTTACTGTGCTACTTTCCCAACTGAAGCCCTTGGAGTTTTAGCCTTTCGAAATCTAGTTACGGCTGGATGATGATGATGATGATGATAATAATAATAATAATAATAATAATAATAATAATAATAATAATAATATAATAATAAAAATAATAATAATAATTTAGTTGTCAGTCTCAGTGGGTAGAGAAACGGACGCTTAATCGCACTATCATTTAACGTCCCTTAATATTACTATTTTTATCTTTATCATCAATCAAGACATACCTGTCACGATACGCAACAGAAATTATGGTCTCATGATTCACTGGTGCTTTCCAACTTCTACCTAAAGTTAATCGTTACATAAAAAAAACGAACCGGTATTTCTATCAATACCCGCATAACAGTATGCCATTAACAGCATATAAAAACAATACAAGACAAAAAAGGAAAAATTTTAATACAAGAGCCTCCGGGATGTGTCGAACCGAGTCAACACAACGTGACTTGACCAGGTGATTTACGTTACCTGTAAAACTTTCTAATGATTGGCCGAAGTACCTGAGGAGCATTGAACCGCAAGCAGGTCTTACCTGTAATATCTGTTTTGGCGGTCTCGCGGCTGATCTACCAGAGATAAGGGTGTGGGGGGGAAGCCGATATCGACCAGCGATAAGGGATCTCCCTTCGTTGGGCGTCCGTCTGTTGTGAGCGGGGTCAGTTTTGGATCCGAAATAATAATAATAATAATAATAATAATAATAATAATAATAATAATAATAATAATAATAATAATAATAATAATGGAGAAACAAATCCAGTTATGTAAATGTACATATATTTCAGTTTAAAAACAGCAAAGATTGATAATGGGAACCGAACAGATTCCCGAAAGCTCTCTTTATTGTTTTTAAAGTGAAATCTATGTACATTTACATAACTGTGGATTTGTTTCTCCATTTGAAGACACGTGCTACTACGAGGATTTTTTAATAATAATAATAATAATAATAATAATAATAATAATAATAATAATAATAATAATAATAATAATAATAATAATAATAATACTGTCGTAATGGCTCAAATGATGATGAAGATAAAGGTTACAATGACAAAGTGTAACCGCAACGTCAGATAAAATAATAAAATATACAATAACTTATCATTGTCGCCGTTATCATCATTGCAGCTTACAACATCACTAACGAAAACAATTCGACTAATAATGACTAAAAATTGGAATGATAATGTTTTCGGCGACGACAATAATAATAATAATAATATAATAACAACAACATAATCCCTATAGGATAATAATATAATATTTCCTTATCGTATCATTATTTACAGCTACCCAATAAAAGAAAAATTCACCATCCGAACACTACATCACATCTTAGGAGCGATCATTAAAAATGCTTTAATAGCTCACGAGGCACGATAATCGCCACATTTAAAAGCCTAATACGGGATAATTACCTTTCCATTGTTTGCTCATATCAGAGAAGTCCATTTGAGGAGGAGATAGAAGAATAAAGTAAGGTGAATGTTTATCTTGTCCTTTTTTACTTAATGTATGAAGTTTATTATATTTAGTCAACTCCATGCGTCAATTTGAAATCATAATTAGACGTTTGTTTGGGATCAATAAATGGTTCATTAAGTTATGGAGTTGTTTAAATACCGACAGTTATGTGTATTTGCACAGATAAATCTGCGTCTCGCTGTGTTTGCCTTAATTAAATTTTTTTTTTTAATTTGTTGTATTTTACATTTGCATTTTCACTTACTCTGGGAGTAAGCTTACAGACTACTTGGTTATTGTTTGGGGGGGGGGGGGGGGGGGCGGTTGAAGGAAAGCCTAAAAAGATCTGAAAGCCTAAAAAAATCTGAGAAAGGTGTTTTGCGTTCAGTTAAAGATAGGAATTTTAGTATAGGATATTTATGATCTATTTATTAGAATGACACTGTAAAAAATAAATAAAGTTTATGTTAAACAGTAGAGAAAAACAATTCTTAATAAAATATGTCGTATTTATCTTACTTTTCTTTGGTGAAACAACGCTCCTTTTGATAGAAGATTTCAGCCCCCACCTCGAATAAGCTGGAGGTCGTATCACGCCTTGTTCACAAACGTCAACTCAGTCTCTCACAGGAGAGTGTTTTTGTAGAGATGGATGCATAGATTCTCTCTCTCTCTCTCTCTCTCTCTCTCTCTCAAGTAATATAAAATATAATACTCAAGTATTATAAAATATTGATACTTTCTCCGGTAAAATATATTAAAAACTGATTAAGTAAATGAATGCCGCATAAATAGTTCTTGATATTATTGGTTTTTCATTCACCATTTTTTACATTTTTTCAGACACATCTGCTCAGCAGGTCATACGAGCGTATTCCAGTAGAAAAAACAGAGGCGAAGCTGCTTTTCTGTTATTTACCTACTCATGTTTTTTAATAGCCTTCTCGTACATCAAAGGTTCGCTTCATGATGTCTTAAATTAAGATTATGCGAAAGAACGTAAATTTTTGCTCATTGCCTAAAATAAAATCAGGAATAAACGAAAGACAGGCTCATCAAACGAAAATTAACACATAAAAAAAAGAGAGATAAATATACATACTACGTGCTTAGATTGATTCACAGAAATGAGAAGTAAGACGTCCATCAAAATAATGCAATTAATCTCCAGACAAAAATGAATTTATCAAAATTCAGGCTAATGAAGAGGTATCGTTTTACACATCGGTCAAAAGTAAGATGAAAATCTAAATTACGAATCGTATGGCATACATCACTTGATATGATAATTGCACCTTGATAGAATCAAGATATACCGATACCTGATTCACTCTTCCCAAACCCCTTCCTAAACTTATACCACCTTGCGAGTGTTTATTCTGTTTTGTTTACATCACGCACGGCTTCAACCCTTTCGGACATTGGGATAATGAACATGTAATTGTTCGGATGTAGTCCATATCACGCAAGGCTTCTCTGTCCCGAAAATTCGACAGTATGTTTGCATACCTGACTTAACCACACCTCCAACTATTTCTCTCTCTCTCTCTCTCTCACAAGGTCTTACAAAATCAGATATGTCAAACAGCAGGGATAAGTTTGAACTGCCCTAAGTTTTACACATTTATATATTTATTATATGCATCTATATATAGCGTGTTTATATAAAGGTGTGTGTGTGCTTGATTTTCTTCAAATAGTTTTGCGTCCATACTTGGCTCTCAAAAACTATTTCTTTGAATATTAACTGTGACAGATACAGCATTCCGTTGACCTGCAATTTTTGGATATTTAGGTATTTAAAACAGGAGGCGTTCCAAACAATTTGTCGGTTTCTATGGCTTGGTTTGCCTCACAACTTTCACAGCAATTTGGAGATGAAATACCTTTCCCAATTGAAATATGTTAAGTTCAAAAATATCAAACTATCTTCACTTTAATCCTCTCTTCTTCAACAGTATGTAATACATTACAGGCCGAAATGCTATAAATGCAATGGTAAATCGTTACATTTTTCAAGTGATACCTTTCCACGAGGATTCTAGTATTGCTCTACGCAGGCAAACATGCCTTCGGTGATAAAAAATTAGTGCCATTCATAGCTACTTATATATATATATATATATATATATATATATATATATATATATATATATATATATATATATATATATATATATATATATATATATATATATATATATATATATATATATATATATATATATATATATATAATATATATATATTCCGAAACAATTCATCTCGGTTTTATGAAATTGATATGATACGTCTGAATAAAATAATAAAAAAGAAGAATAAAACTAAGAAACGATCATAAACAGAGAGAGAGAGAGAGAGAGAGAGAGAGAGAGAGAGAGAGAGAGAGAGAGAGAGAGAGAGAACAATATCATTCATCACCAGATTTAGCATCCGATAATCTTTTAATCTTACTGGATCCAACCGTGATGTCAGAGAATGGCTATTTCCCATTCGTAGAAATTTCTTTTGCATGATACCAGATGGGTGTGAGATGGGAGAGTTGGCATTGCCTGCAAATGCTTGAGAGCGGAATTTGTGATGAGTGCTCGTGTGAACCTGTAGGGATGTGCCCTTGCCAAGGTGAGATGACTCCAAACAACTAGTTAAACACAACCTCCAAACAATCGACCAAACACACCTTGTAGGGATGTGCCCTTGCCAAGATGAGATGACCCCAAACAACCAGTTAAACACAACCTCCAAGCAATCGACCAAAGACAACTGTGATTTGTTGCGAGAACAATAATACATTAAAAGCAACAAAGCAACAGTGATCACTGTAACCTCCAGCAATGCAGCAGCACTGATCATTGCAACGCATATAATCAACGTCTAACAATCAAATAACCATATCAATGGCCATTGCAATACATATAACCAACATCCAGTAGTTAATTTAGCACACCAGTGGCCACTGCAACCCCTTTAGGCACTCTTCAACAATCAATAAAGCACAACAGTTGTTTTTCCATCCTCTGTAACTAACTTACAACAATCAATTACGAATATCAATGGTCCTGTCACTACAATCCATATTAACTTACCAAACTGGCACAACGGCGGTCACTATAAACTTGGCACATCAGTGATCATAGAAAACCTTGAAATCAACCTTCAACAATCAATCAGGGATAAAAATGGTCACCACAACCTTATTATCAGCCTCTAGGAATCAAACAAACAATGCAGTGATAATTACAACACATACAGGCCAAATTATAACTATCAATTATGGACATCTGTTATAACAGCAATCTTATAACCAACCCCAACAATAAATTAGGCATAAAAGTAACTACAACCCTTATAATCAACTAAACCACAACACTATGCGTCGTAACATCCTACGGTCATTTATAACTATAAGCGATCACTCCAGCTGTCAACAGCATAATAAAACCAGCTTTACAATCTCCATAAGCCAATTAAACATATATAAATTCAGCTTTCCAATTTCTTTTGACTTTTATTTCAGTTCTCACCCTTCAAAAGCTAATCAAGGAGTGGGGTGGGGGGTTGTTCCCTTGAGGTTTCTAGAAATGCGATTCAGTTGTCTGGTGAAACTAGTTTTTTAAAAAATATCACAAATAGAAAACGATAAAACCAGAGATGTTTACAGCTTCTTGAAGATCTAGTACAGATGGACTTTTGATGTGGTCGAGGTCCAAATTAAGTTTAGTCCCGAAAGGTTTCCTCAGACTGTGACAGAACGAAAAATGAAAAGTGGGTTTGTCGAAACCCACACCAGGATATAGAGGTTTTATTAAAATCCATTGGGAAACCTTTACATATTAGACAAGGTCAGGGTGGTATCAATGAAAATCATAACTTACTAGCAAAATAATAACTTTTATTTTGCTTTCGCTGTTGA
>NC_087218.1:9077808-9107808 GCF_015104395.2 Macrobrachium nipponense
CAAAAGCCACCGTGGGCCACTTCTAAGATGGTGCGTGCTTGCGTACGACAGATAATACAGAGTCTTCTGTCGTTAATAGCGAGAGATTAAATCTATTTGCGTGTCCACCACAGCTTGCAGTGGAAGGATCCGACCAATTTGCCACCAGGGATTAGAATATCCTTATCTCTAAGTAATATTGGCTGGAAACGTGTCATTTCGTTCGCCCTGACTGTAGATAATTACATTCATTTGCTTCCATAAAGACGGCCTGGATTCGACAAAATTCTCCCTCTTTCCGTTGCCTGGAAAAGGTTTCGGTCCTTCCACGGGCGTCGGGGACACAGGCAAAAACATATATGGGCAAATTGTCGGTGTTTTTATCAATAAGAAATTTCTAATGTGGTGTTAGGACGGATGGGCATGGCCTTCTTTATAAAAGGTAGTCATGCAACGTGTGGCAGAACTGGATCTTGGGAAATTCTTTTTTTTTTTTTTTGCTGTCTGAATTCTTTTATAACATCAAACGTGGGTACAATTCATTAAAACACACGCGAACACACACACACACACACACACGCATGTATAACTGAATCACGAAAGTTTGGAACTTGATAAATACATAAATAAAGGTATAAGCCACGAAGGAAAGTGAAACACTGGAGTAGCAGCTACTCCAGTGTTTCACTTTCCTCCGTGGCTTATACCTTTATTTACAAACACACACACACACACAAACACACACACACACACACACACACACACACATATATATATATATATATATATATATATATATATATATATATACATATATATATTCACTTTAACACGTGATTCCTTTATCACACATCACCACAAGCGAAAAAGTAAGAGACGGGGCGTAGGTCCTAACTGGTTTTTACTTGGCTTGGCTTGGAAATAAGTCTTAACCGGTCAGGACCTACTACACCCAGTCTCTCTTACTTTTTCACCTGTGGTAGTAGAGTTTTGGGAAATAAATTGGTTCCCTGGAGAAGGCAGGTTGGTTTAGATTAAGCTGGCCTTATGCCTGCACCGAATGTCTCATAAAGGAAAGTGTAATAAGGTGTGAAAGTGAGTAAAAAAAGCTCTGTCTGGATTTCTGGACTCCAAGTCAAGAGACGAACTCGTAAATTATTTGTGATATGTACAAAAAAAATAATACACTTGGTACTTTATATGCTGTACAAGAAATATTTTCAGAAATGTATATTTAATCAATGTTAGATATTTTACGTACAAAAAAAAAATTATTTACAAATCTGTATCCAAAGGATATGAGATAGAGCCAGCAAGTTTGTTGATGTTCGAAAATTACTGAAATTAGTAAAACACCGCCAGTGTTTTCATCTCTGATTCTGCAAAAGGAAGCATCAAATTTCAGACAACGGTGTCATCATCAAAACTGTATTCATATTATTCTCGTCAAAAAGGAATTTTGAGAATAAATATATATAAAAATAAATATATGAAATTCGTCAAGGTGTGATCACATTCTGACGAGTTCAAAGATGTTCAACAGGGTGCCCAATGAGAAGAGTATTATTACTATTATTATTGTTGTTATTATTATTATTATTATTATTATTATTATTATTTTATTAATTATTAAATATCGATGAAGGCAAGAAATCACATACAAAAGGAGCTCTAAGCTTCACAGCTGATTTTACACTAAGAAGAAATAAATGGAATAAAACATTTTTTTTTATATCTTCACACAAAAAAAGCCATTCATATTCCATTACGAGTATTATATATGTATTATATAGTCATTATGCTTTAGGGGCACAGTGTGAGAAGTAGTGAAGGGAAAAAACACAGAGAGAGAGGGAGAAGGAAGCACTAAAAAAGAAAGAAAGATGAGCTTCTATTACAAATACAATGTGAAGGAATTACGCTTTAAAGGGTGGATATAATATGATGAAAATCATAAAAAAAAAAATTCGTTTACAAACGCTTAATGAAAGCATGTAAAATAACTCTCTTTACAATCATTACTACACTCACACACACACACACACACACACACACACACACACACATATATATATATATATATATATACTATATATATATATATATATATATATATATATATATATGCATAAAAGTAGGAATCTCTTTGCAAAAAAGGAGAGAGAGAGAGAGAGAGGATAAATGCCACGGAATGACCAGAGACGGAAGAGGGAATCTGTGGTTAGGTGTTCTGCTAATCCACTTACGTCGTTATTTGGCCTACGACGTCGACGACGCCTATTCAGTCAGACGGGTCTTTTGTGAGCCGGAGCCCTACTGCTTATGTTCTTTCTCCTATCCTTTTTTCTCTTCCCTTTCTGTCTCCCTTTTTCCCTCCTGGCCAACCACCCCATAACCCCCATTACCCCGCCCTCCATTTTTCATGCCCAGCCCGAGATCCAGCCCCGACGAACCCCATTCTATGGGTACTACCCTCCATCTGGTCTTCCTACTTCCCATACACCCGTTCTTTAACCCTTTCTCTCTCTCTCTATCTTTCTCTCTCTCTCTCTCTCTCTCTCTCCATGTAATATTATTATTACTATTATACTATTATTATTATTGGTGTGCCAAATGGTTATAATTATCATTAAGCTTCCTGATAATGTGAATAATCAGATGAGATAAAATCTTAATTGCACGCCTGTAATTATATTACAAATGTCCAAATTGAAAAATGTACAAATAGGAACTTTAGAGAGTCTGCCAAACTGTAAAATTCTTAATTAGGATATTTGTATATAACATTTGAAATACACAATTTTGGATTTTGTTTTTCTATTATCACAATTACTTGAAAAATCTCAGGGGCTCTTAGGATGGACATTTCTCATAAACAACTGAAACTTCAAGTTTTGAAATATTTCAAAAAAGTCTTTTTTAAAGGAACAGAGTAATAATAATGATGATATTCCTCTTAATGTTGCATTTCTTTATCTTTTCTTCTTTTCACTGTCTTACCGTTTGCTAATTCTTTCTTTTGTATTTCTGGAACTCAAGGGCACACAAAAATAATCTTTTTTTTTTTTTGTAATAGATTGTTAAAGGTTTAACAATACGAGTCTTAAATAGCAGCCTCACTACGAGATGCTTTCTTGAATGAAACTCCACGATTCAGAAACTGATTAAGAGCCACCTGCTGTTCCTTTTCTTGACGGCGTCGCTGACCTCTAAGAGTTGTAATGCCAGTTTAATCTCGCGATAAATCAACCAGTTAGCTTCGACCACAAAACCAGTCTTTCTCCTTTTTCATCTCGTATCTGTTTCCTTTATGTTCCAAAACCTGATTGTCAGCATTTTGACCAACTTTTTTTTTTTTACCATTTTTTCAACCACTTTTTATTACGAGAACCAAAAGTCAAAAACTCGTTAGCTTTCATAGTCATCCCGAAGACTAATGAGCTGTCTCTAATGATGCTGTAGGCCTGTCTACATATTAGGGGTCAAATGGATATTCTCTCTCTCTCTCTCTCTCTCTCTCTCTCTCTCTCTCTCTCTCTCTCGACTTCCTCCTTCTCTCTCTTCTCCTCTTCCATCTCTCCCTCTCTCTCTCTCTCTGCTCTCTCTCTCTCTATATATATATATCTATATATTAATATATATATATATATTATATATATTTATTAGTTACTATATATATATTATATATAGATATATTATATGGATTTATATATTTATATTACTATATATATATATAATATTATATATATATATTATATATTAATATATATCTTATATTATCATCATATCTTTTTTTCTCGTATCCATTCGTTTACTGAAGTTTTTCTTTCCTTTTTTTTCTCTCCTTGTCACCTTATTACCACCTTCACTGCCAATTATCTTATCCTTCCCATTTTCAACTGCTAACAATCCCTCTCAGTGATAGGATCCCCGACCCTTCCTCCTACCCATGGTAGAGTGCCCAATTCCACAGGTCCTTGTATTGTTTGACAACATTATGTGGGTAGTAGGCCAGTCGTTTCTCTCTCTCTCTCTCTCTCTCTCTCTCTTCTCTCTCTCTCTCTCTCGCCTCTTCTCTCTCTCTCTCTCTCTCTCTCTCTCTCCTTTTCTTTCTTCGATAGGCACAAATGTTTTAGTACATATTTCTCTTTAAATTATTTCACTGAGGTTCACTATATGTAAACGAACGCAACTTTTATTGTCTGTTTTTAATTTTATGATGCATCTGAACAAAACTAAAGAAACTAGGTCTCAAAAAGAATTGAATATCAGAGTAATACTGATATGTTTTGTTTGTTTGTAAACTTTTTTTTTTCTGAGGATAATTCTGTTATATTGGTTATTCATAGTAGAGCAAGGTAGGTAAGTATACGTGACATTTTATGCTAATTTCCATAAGGTAAGACTAGCGCTCGAAATCTATGGTAAACTGCTGTCATTCAACTTGATAATGAGCTCGAGACTCGTTGCTTTTTTTTTACTTCCCTTTTACTTTAGTCTTATCTTCTTATTTCCAATTCTACTGCTCACTTTAAGACTTTCGTTTACTTTGCCATTCTCTCTGTTTTCTCATTGGTTTACATTCTTCTCATTTGCTTCCCCGTTCTTTCTTGAGTCTCAGATTTCCTGTCGTGTACAATTCTCTTATACATGACATTGATCACATTCATGTAACACATGATCATCACTTGTAACAGTATGTATATATATTATATATAGATATATATATATATATATATATATATATATATATATATATATATATATATATATATATATATATATATATATATATGCTACATGATCATGTGTTACATGAATGTGATTTTTTATTAAATATATATATATATATATATATATATATATATAATATATATATATATATATATATATAAGAAAATAGAATAGCAATTAAAATTACAATATCAACTCACTTCTTGACATACACAATTTTAAATTTCATAACCTTACCATGTCCTCCACGCTTAGGAACAGGATTTTGAATAGCTACATAAAAATTCGGAAGGTTTGTCATTCCTACATATTCCAATAGCTGAAATAATTTAAATTTTTTTTTCAAATCTGTCATGACCATTCCAAAATCAAAGTGTCTCTCTTGTGTCTTAGAAATCTCACGAAAGAGTGAAAAAAAATTCAAAGCAAACTCGTATTTTAATACTCTCTCTCTGTCTCTCTCTCTCTCTCTCTCTCTCTCTCTCTCTCTCTCTCTCTCTCTCAATACACAGTCACTATTGAAACAATTTATCTCTCTCTCTCTCTCTCTCTCTCTCTCTCTCTCTCTCTCTCTCAATACACAGTCACCGCTGAAACCATTTATACTCCTTTTTACCTCTGTGAACCCCGACTTGTGGCCGTAATCGAAAGCACGAATTCGGCGTAATGAAATCAAATGGCAAATGTTTAGGTATTCGTCGTGTACTATGTACATACCGTTCTCCGATCAGGAAGAAAAGAGAAAATGAAAAAAAAAGAAACGGGACGATCGGACGAAGGCAGATGGGACTGGGGAGTGGGGAGGGGAGGGGGAGGGGGCGTGGGGAGTGATTGGAGGAGGGCACCATGAATGTAATGTCATTCCAAAGGAACGCATTTAAGTGTTCACGTATCGAGAAAATGTTGAGGTCTTAAATATCTGAGATTATCAAGGAAGGCTTAAAACAGTGGGAGGAATGCTTGAGTTGGCAACAAGGAGAGAGAGAGAGAGAGAGAGAGAGAGAGAGAGAGAGAGAGAGAGAGAGAGAGAGAGAGAGAGAGAGAGGTGTAAACATATATACCTAGACCTTTATATCAAAAGGTAGTGAAAAGAATAAAGCAAAAAAGAAGTGCAGAAATCCCAAATAAAGGGAGGAGGTTAACATGAAATGAGAAAACAAAATATAGTACCAATAAACGCATCTTTTACGATGAAGATTAACAACAGCATCAATCATATAAATATAACAGTGAAAGAATTTCCGAAAAAAACAAGTAATAACTCATTAACTAATTAATTTTGATAAACTGATAAATATTAAAGTCATTCTAAATACTAAAAGCATCTCCTTCATCGTCAAGACCCTAAAAACTGTACTGGTTAGGCACAGTGATTTTTGTAAATACATACAATTATTTGCTGTTTATTTTTTTTTTTTTAAATCTTCATTAGATACCAATACCATTCTATCACAGGTTTTGGAAGCTTAGTAATACACCGGACTGCATATATAAATGCATTTAGTCGATTTGCCTTGAAACGAGGTGCTAATACTCTCCTTAAGGAATACGGAAAATTAATGTTTTCCAATTCTACCCGTCCTTCCTTACTGGCCCATCTATCCCTTGACTTCTTCCCTCTGAGGGATGGGCATAGTCACTGCCCAAGTATCCCCACCCTTCCCCCTAAATTCGTTCTGGGGGATGGGTGATCCACTACCCAAATTTCCCTCCAGCCATCCCCACTGGGAATATTTCCCTCCTTCCAACTCCGAAGGATGGGTGGGTCCAATCACTACGACTCCCTCCCATGCACGATCCATTCCTCCACCTCCCCTCCCCCTCAGTGACTCCAGGGGGGGGGTGTGTCTCCGTGTCCCGCCGCCTTTTTCCTTAATCAAATGAGAATAGAGGAGCACCACCTGGGTGTGAGATGGCTGTGATAAATATCCGGTGGGCGACAGCTTCCGATAAAGGGTCCGCTATAGGCGTCGAATGCAACTCTTCCCTTCTTGCCCGAATGACGAGATAAGCATATCATTTAAATATTTGAATCGGTCGAAGGGGAACAGACCATGGGCCTCCATTTCCCTTCACGTGGAGGAGGTAAGTATCTGTGTGGCTTTATTTATATATAATATATATATATATAATATATATATATATATATATATATATATATATTATATAATATACACATATATATATATATATATATAATATATATAGACAGATAGATAGATAGATATACGCACACTATATATATAACCATTATTTATAGGAATATATGCATACATATATACATATATATACATACAATATATAAAATGTATATATATATATAATATATATACTTATATATATATATATATACATATATTATATATATATATATATATATATATATATATATATATATATATATATATCTATATTATACACACATTTAATTCAAACTGCTTTACTTCAAAATACTAAGCCGTTAAAATCCAATTAGTTATAAACAGTAAATAATCAATTAACCTGGGCCTCTTGTTTAGCAACAAGGACAGCCAATAGTCACGAAAATTACTTCGATGATATAACGGAATATGTGATTCGGGAGGCATAAAGCCAAGCACTGGGACCAAAAGGGTCATTGGGTGCTATGACAACAGTGAATGAAAATGGAAATGCTATAAATAACGAGTTTAATGGGAATTATATAAATAATGAGTTTGAAGCTGATAATCTAAAGATCAATGTTTAAAGCGGTAAAATCGAGAGATCTGATTTCTAATGGAGTTAAAAACTGCCACAAATAAGATAAAAAAAAACATATATACGTATATATAAAATTATAATATTCTTATTAAAACCACAAGCCTCTGACAAACTCAAAAAAGGGCCCCAAGGTCTAATGAATTTTACATCAAATGATATTTGTGGATTAATACGTGTGAATGCATTACAAACAATATGTGCATGTGTGTGAATTCGCAACATTTCAAGAAGAGTAAAGGATGGTAGTGTGAACCATTTTTCAAAGATCAGATGACATTCGAGAGCTCTTTCTCTCGGACCTCATTTCTTGTGAAAAAATCGAGCTGAAAGTTCATTTCTGTAAGACTTGACATGACTTGTCCCTTATCCGAAGTATATAATCCATTCGTCCTGTGTTAATCACACTTTGGAAAAGTAGATAATGAAATAAGGACAATAGGATAAATACAGAAAACGCAATTATGGTAAAGTAAGGAATATGGAAATCAGAATTCGAGAACTGGGAAAATAAGTGAAAAGCAGGGTTGGTGATTTTTTTTATTTCTTTTAAAAAAATTTAAAATAAAAAAACTGATTTATTTGATTTTTTATTTATTTGATTTTATATTTATTTGTTATTTTTATTTGTTAGATGTTTTTTCAATCCTTTTTTGCCTTAAAATGTATTTTAGGACAGAATTACTATTGATTTACATTTCAAGTTTTTATATCAAAATAGATGCATCACAGTTATGCTTAAGTTTTTATTTACCTCCAACCCATATTTTTTAATTTGTTTCCTTTCAAATTAAAAAAATCGTGATTTTAATGAAAAAATCAATGATTCATCACTTGATTAAAACAGTTTGATTTAATCATTGCCAACCCTGGTGTAAAGCCGCAGAAAATAACGAATAAGAAAAGGTGAGATTGGAAATAGCGAATATGAAACAAAGAAAAATGAAACTGCGGTATAAGAAAGTTGTTCTTCAACAGCCACCTCCCGCCCCCTCCCAACCCCCGACAAGAATTATTATAGCAAGCGAACTCCTCCTCCTTCCGCGACGGGGCCATCCAATCGCCTGGTAGTCGATGATGATTAGCACTTCGAAAGCCAGTCTAATTTGAGCCTCCGTTGATCTAACAGACTCCGACGACCCGTTCGTCAGAGATAATTGTATTACCATTAATTAGACCTCATCTAATTTAATAATGGACGATCCGGGGTGGTAATGATACTTATGCATTAGATTCATTAGACACGAACTATCACGAAACTCGGGTGAATTTCTCGTCGATGAGAGAGAGAGAGAGAGAGAGGATAGAGAGGCCCCCCCCCCCCCCCGTCTGTCGCTCCAACAGGTACTAATTGCAGGGCGCCGAGGAACGAGTCCCGGATGCAGAAGCAATGCTCCATAAATCGGCCTCCTTTATTCCCACACTGACACCACCCCCCCCCATCCCCTTCCGCAAGGATTTGCTCTCGTTAGGGAGGCTTGCTTTAAGAGGCCGTTGATTAAGGTGTCTTTCTATCTCAACCGCAATTCATCTGTTTATTCAGGTATCTACAGATTAAGATTTTTTTCTCTCTGAACAACAAAATTTATCTCTTTATTCAGATTTCTAGTTTTTTTTTTATGTACTCATTTATGTTTGACATGAAGCAATTCCCCCAGGAGCTATAATTGGTGAGATGAGAGGCATTTTTGTATGTTGTATAGTTCTCAATTAATTTTTGGGGAAGAGGGTGCTAATCCCCCGGGGTCTTTCCTTACGCTAGTTGCTGCGACTCGGCTACATACATAAATCACGGCTTTCGTCAACATAGACACAGAGAAAACGAAGCATATCTAGAGACTTCCAACCTGTCTTGGATTCGAACGAGGATTTTCACTGTGTACACAAACATATATATATATATATATATATATATATATATATATATATATATATATATATATATATATATACATATATATATATATATATGTGTGTGTGGTGTGTGTGTGTGTGTATATATCATGGTTGTGTGTTTTTGCTGTGTGTTTTTGTGAGTGTGTACATTCCCATTGTTCCTTCGGGTCTAAGAGAATAATTAAAACGCCGATCGTAGATTCTGACACAACTTAAATAGCATTCATTTAGGCGTCAAACCTGACAAAACTCCTTCATGAAAAATTTCCGAGTCTTAATGTGCCAAATTCATTACGAATGATATACGAATTGATGTATATATTACGAAGCATGCTTGTTCGATTATTCAGTAGAAAACGGCTTCGGGTCGCTTTTTGAAATATCCACTGCACCTTTGTTGACTTACGCTGGTGAATTATGCACCTTACAGTTAAAATGCGACAGTGGAGATAACTAGTATGAATTTCATTCCAAAAAGGCTTATTCAAAATCACATTCTTAGAAAATTCTGGAGTATTTGCACACAAAAAATGTTAAGCTGAAACCCAACTATTAATACAATAAATATTAGTGGGAGTAAAGTGAATCGATCTTAATAACTTAAGATAGAAAAATGTCATGTATCAAACATAGAAAAACAAATATACACATGAATATATATATATATATATATATATATATTATATATATATATATATATATATATATATATATATATATATACACATATATATACTATATATATATATATATATATATATATATATATATATATATATATATTCTTTATGTTAATACATGACAAAAGTATATTTTTCTCGTCTCGACGACTTCACTGATTTTTCTGCGTCTTCAACGCCAGGGGGCGGGGTGGGGGGACAGTTCCTGTATACTACCCGCGGGCACACCGAATGCACATCCGTCTGTTTAAACATTCCTCTCGTGTTTATTGTCACCTTGCACCGAGTCTCAATGCCAGCACGTTTCGCTGGAGAACTCGGAGAGCAGCACGCTAACCGTCGCTAAATTTACAGGAGGAACTCTCCCGAGAGTGTGTGTCTATGTTTGGGCAGTTTGAAACGCTTCCCCTACGTGCCTCCATCCCTCACTGAAGGGTCATCGTCCGTCGGGAATGTTCGTACTGGAATATGGCAGGTCATAAGGCCTATAGTCATTTCTTCAGCCCAGGCCCAAGGGAATCGGTAGAAGAAAAAAGAGGAGGAATGTGAGACGTTTTACATGAAGCACGTAATACAGGTCTTCATCTTCAAAAGCAGGAAGAGAACTCGAAACGATAAGTTTGTTAACAAAAATTATTACATAGGTCTCCATCTTCAAAGGCAGGAAGAGAACTCGAAACGATAAGTTTCTTCAAAAGAATTATGTCTAAACCACGTCGTGTATGTCCATAGCAAATTCCCTATCACGAAAACACGGAAGGCATTTGGCAATAAGAGTGCCAAAGCCTTCTCCATACCCACAGTGAAGTTATTCATGCCCAGAATGTTTAAATTGGCCTCTTCGTTATTTTCACTTATTTTGAACGCCGCCTCTTCCATGCGTAGCTACGCGTTGGTCCTTCAACGTCATGGCATTCAATGGTTCCTTTTAGCAATTCAATTGCATTAGGAATGTCGGCTTACAGTGATTCTAGTCTTTGGAATTACAGGAGTTATTGGTCGTTTTTGTGACGATATCTGATTAGAATTGTTAAAATAAGTCATAAAATAACATAAACCGAGTGACCGGTTTGTTCAAACTGCCTCCCATGTCAACACATGTGACTATAAAAACAGGCATTTAAAAAAACTCTAACCTGCAATGAGACTTTTCCTCAGTCTTAACCGTAATCGTGCATGGTCGTATTTCTTGTTTTCCATACTGTCCAGTAACAGGAATAGGAAAATAACACTGTCAATCAATACAAAATAAGTTCTGTTGAGATAACCGACCGTAACGGTTTTATTTCTTTCATAAAAATGTGAAATAGTAACCTCTACAAAAGTTGATCACAATTAAAAAAAAAATAAATAAATAAATAAAACACCACTCGTACGCACAGTGCTTACCTGTTTTACCTCACTCATGTACGTAATTGAAAATTTAAGCTTAAAAAATCCAAGAAAGACATGTCCCTGAAAAATATATCTTGATTTTTTCTAAAATGACTTATTGCAATATAGCAGGGTCAAAAAATAATATTTGTGTTGATCATCTAGCAGATGTTATAATTTGAATAGGAACTCTCTCTCTCTCTCTCTCTCTCTCTCTCTCTCTCTCTCTCTATATAATATATATATATATATATATATATATATATATATAATATATATAATATATATATATATATACGTTGTTTACGTTTGAAAACCTGGAGTGTCTATGTTTCATACTTCGGATTCTAAATCTTTGGGCCTTATATATGTATGTATGTAAACTTCGAGCTACACAAAGCAAGGCGTGGCAAAAAGAAAAAAAAAAAAAAAAAAAAGAGCGAGAATCAGCGACGCGACATCGTTCACAACAGTCAGCTCTGGCCCCTTTGAGAATATTTCCGTTAACCTTGAAAATTTATAGGTAGGCTCGGTCATAATGCGGCTCTTCATCGTAATCACTTGTTATGCCAAAGTTACAAAATAAATGATCAATAAAGAACGAACTCGCGGATGGAGAAAGGGAGAAGAATGACTGGGCCTTCTCTCGCCTCGACAACAAAAGTAAGTGAGAGAGAGAGAGAGAGAGAGAGAGGAAAAAACGAGGAATCTGCATAACTACCCAATGCCTTTACTTTGGTATGCAAAAGAGACCCATCCGTCGTTCCCGTACGACAAAACAGCCAGGACCATAAATTTCGTATCTGGTGCCCAGGTCCTCAATAAATGATGTGACACATTTAATTGATGGGGGTTCGACCCCCTTCCTGCTTATATTTGCATGGGATCATATCCTCTTTTTCTCTCTCTCTTTCTCTCTCTTCGCTACCAGGCCTATGGGATCTTTTATATTCAGATTTCTCATTCCTTCTCCTTTCCCTGTCCCACCCCTCCCCTCCCCTCCCCGCACAACTCATTTTTTTTTCTTTTCTTTTCATCTCCCTCCGAACTGCCCACCTACCTACCTACCTACCAACCTACCTACCTACCTGCCTGGTTTGTCATAGCTTCGAGGCGGATGGGACAAAGATTTTTTTGCCACAGATAACATTATTTTTTTCTTTCTTTCTTTTTCTTCGCCGTAAAATCGCACAAAGCTCATTGTTGGCCGACGGGGCATTCAGGTTAATAAACTTGAAGAATTTTGTAGCAGTCAAAGGGATATACCTTTATCGGGGTGGAGGGAGAGTTACCCTTTTTTTTGAAAAGGGCCATTTTGCATATTTGTCTTCTCATACCTTTAAATGATCCCGGCTCAGACCCGGAAGACAGTCATTCACTTTTCTGATCCGTTCTACAATAGCATTAAAAATAATAAATATCTAATCATAAACGTATCTCTTTTTCTAATAATTTTTCTGATCGGGTTCTCAGATATTTTGTCTATAATTATATTCAACTTCATCTTCATGTGTTTGCAAAGATGAGATCATATATATATATACAGTACAGTATATTTTTAAAGTTTAATTATTGATAATACCAATATCTAACGTTACATTAATTTTTCGTATTTCCTATTTTATACATCTATCTCTATAGCCAACCCACTTCGTCATAATTTGCGTTTCTACTGTCACTCATTATGATATATGGCTTTTTTTATGTAAATATAATATCAATAGGTCTTTAATGAACTTCCAACCAAGCTTATGTAGAAGTATATGGAAGGCCTTCACTAGAAACATATCTCGACGGGATTTTCTTCCAATTTTCTTTACACTTCATCCTCGTGTTCCAAGGTGATTACTGCATCAATCTCAAAACTAAGTAACTGTTATAAATAAAAGACACTATTTGATATACTGATCATGAGGCTCCTATTTTATCAGTCATATAATTTTGTAAATAAAATGAACGACTAAGAGTAAATTTCGTGGTTACATCTTAAAGGAAATATGATGTTGCTCAAATGCACCAACGTAAGAGTTGAAACACTGATCTTAATCTTCTTTCCACTTCTTTCAGTCCTGTTCACTCGACCGTAAAACATTACAACTCTTTCTTAGGGAGAGAATGTGAATATGGATTTGTCTTTATTTATCATCATGAAATTAGCTTTGTTCACTGGTGAGACTTTCTTGTCTTTTATCATATTCATCAGTATAAATTATCTTGATCTATTCAGGTTACTCTTCTTTACATATGACATTATAGTTATTAACCAGTGCGAAGTTATCTCGACTGAATATCTCTATCAACCAGTATAAAACTATTGCTACCAGTATGGAATTAACATATGATGTCACTTCAAATTTATTCACATAGCAATGCAAAACTTCTTCCATTTAGTAACTTGAAATAAAACAGAAATACACTTTTAGATAACATACCGTGTATGTATATTATATATATATATATTATATATATATATATATATATATATATATATATATATATATATATATATATATATATATATATATATATATATATAGATAGTAGAGAGAGAGAGAGAGAGAGAGAGAGAGAGAGAGAGAGAGAGGACTTGCTACATGAAATTCTAAGCCTTCTCCATTACTAATTCTTTTGGTTGCGATCTCCATGTGCTAACATACGGAAAACTCCCAAAGAAAACAAATTAAGAAAATTCTAAATGAAAACACACTGTCTTGATCCCACAGCCACACTCGCAGAAAAAGAACTTATCCAAAGATTTATGAAGGCGGCAACTTCAAAATTCCACGCGGCAGAAATAAACGTAATTGTAAGTTCTGGTATAGGGACCTGCAGTGAATTATATTTCATTGTGGAATCCGTATTCCTCTCTCTCTCTCTCTCTCTCTCTCTCTCTCTCTCTCTCTCTCTCTCTCTCTATATATATATATATATATATATAATATATATAATATATATATAATATATATATTATATAATATATACGTATGTGGTATTTATACATATCATATATATATTATATATATATATATATATATATATAGATATATATACGTATAGATATATACAATGCTACTGATATCCATTGTCAGCTTATATTTAGTGATATTCAAGAACCTCTCCTACCTGGAACTAAGGCCATTCTTGTATACAAATTATAGGCGCATTGTGTTATAGACAGCCTGGCCATACTAGACAAGGTTGCCACCGAGTAGATGAGGGTTCCATTTAGTAAAAGGGCCCAAGTGTCATTTACGTCTCCTTCGTGCGTTCCTGCCGAAGACAGGAACAGGCAAAATTATATAATCGCTTACTGATGCTGTAATTGCCAGGAGAGAAGAGAAAAATGTCCGTATGACACGCTAGTTCGCGTCACCTTGATTGAACTGCGACGGGACGGGACGGGACGTCCCTTGGCATCCCTTGGTATATGCCCTGCCGAAACAGGCCGGCCGTCCCGACCCCTCCTGCATGTCCCATAGGATGTTCCTTAATAGAGGGACAAAGAGGAGGCCAACTCGTTTCGATACTCTCCACCAGGATGTTCCTTCTCTTCCCATCGTTTCCCATCCCCCTGCCCTGCCCAAATCCCCCTCCCTACCCCAGACCCCCCAATGATTAGTGAGTCTTTCATTCTTGGCGAATTAAATGTTAGGTAGTTTTACCGGACTCTGGCAGACTGGCATACATATGTTTCTATATGACTGACCTTATCAGAAGAACTGATCGGAAGGATGAAAAAAAAAAATACATAGAAAACAAAATTCGAAAATAGTGATTAATCTATCATGCCGTACGGTTACTTGCCACGACATACAAGCAGACACACGCACACACATGTGTGGGATTTCACACTCGCACGCCCGGGCCTGGAAGGGCCTATTTTGCCTAACAATGGACACTTACTGAATAAATCAGATCAGAAACCGCATACCCCATTCCTACACCTCTCTCTCTCTCTCTCTCTGACTCTCTCTCTCTCTCTCTCTCTCTCTCTCTCTGTCTCTCTCTCTGTCTCTCTCATTTGCACACCGAGTCCCTATGCTTTCATCCACTGCTTTCTTTCCTTCACCATGACGTTCTCTTTCTAATATTTTCAAACCTGTCCTTACGAAACCTTCCATTGCTTTCTGTCCCATGACAAGATTCGCAACCACAGCTATTTGATTTTCTTAACAGAGACCAAATCTATTGGATTTATTACCAGGCCACGAGAGAGAGAGAGAGAGAGAGAGAGAGAGAGAGAGAGAGAGAGAGAGAGAGAGAGAGAGAGACTATCATCTTTGAATATAAAAAAAAGTCGAAAAAAGATTGCTAATTATATAATTACAGGTTTCGGTAACTACAACGTTTAAAACAGTATTTATTAATTTTCCTTTTGTTGTGCATATATTTATGCACAAACTGTTGCCACAGAACAGCTAATCAATCAAACATTTTCAATTTGGAAATATCAATCTATACTTATTAACAAGAAAATATACCATGAGATTTATGCAATATTTTATATAACGTATATCAGATCCACCTGAAGTTTTGTTATCTCCCATCCACTCTTCCTTCAAAACAAAAATCAAGTTTATTATTGGAGACTTATAATTTCTTAGTCTTTGGGGCAGATATGGTATTGCTGTCTAGGAAACCTGATAAATGTTCTTGTTTTTCATTACTGCTGCCAGTCACACCATAAGCGTCAATTGCTTACAGTGTTATATCTATTCCTTTTCTCGCTTATTTTCGCTTCACGTCTGCAGCAGAAACGTAGGAGATACAGATTGATACTTTTACTCCTTATGCAATATCTTAAAACTTTTTCCCGTTTGAATTTCTACTTGTTATATATATCCCTACTTTCATTATTGTTTCGCATCGCGAGTAAATTAATAATTGCCGTTTTATTATTAATTCCCATTCTTGTCATTGAGAATAGAAATAACAACAATGAAATTAAATAAGAATAAAAAAAATAAAAATTTAAATAAAAACAATGAAAATAAAAATAAAATAAAAGTATAATAAAAATAGCATGCACGTGTATGTGTATATATATATATATATATATATATATATATATATATATATATATATATATATATATATACACACACACACACACACGTCCGCACTTAAATTCTCTCAATCATATTCAAAAATTTGAAAAATAATTGTGATACTGCAACAACTGCCACAAAGAATAATGAAATCAATAAATCTCTTGCAGTGAATTCTTAATAGGAAAACAGACTGCAGTTGACTAATGACTCCTAACGAAGAACGATGAAGACAAGCAAGTAGTAAGTTCAATAGTATGCACACCTGGAAATTCTGTACAAAAGAGGAAAATTGCTGAGCAGTTAAATTGGAAAAAATTGGCCTGTCTTTATTCAGATAAAGACTGACGTGTCTTCAGGAGAGACGTATGTAAAGGAAATCTATGTAAGCTGTTTATAACTATACTCTGTTTTGTTTTTTTCATCTGTCCTGCCGCCTGTGGTGTTTGCGTATGGTAACACTGCGTCCCGAGCTCTAGATAGTTACATTCAGCTTACATTCAACAATTATAATTATGTCCTATTTTGAATATTAACGGTGTAATTCGAATACAGTAAATTATTAAAACACTTTTCAATTGCGAATTTACACCCAGATATCCTTTTATTTACCTAAAACTTACACATAGCGTAACTATTTAAAGCCCGGGACGCAGTGTTACCATGCGAAAACACCACAGACGGATGGACAGATGGAAAAAAACAGAGTATAATAATACTTAGACAACGCCAAAGGTATTCTGCATCGGCATCGACATCTGAATCCATCTCAAACTCCGAAAAAACAAGAAAATCTTCCATTACCTCACAAACTTTCCTGGAATCCATCGACAACTTTTTGAGATGTCTTGTACGCAATCTGCATCCAGAGATTCTGGGTCCTGTGCATAATATACAAACCTCATTCCAGCCCAACTCGAAATAGAATTAACTCTTCACCTATCCATGAAAAAAAAAAAATACCGTGATGACTTTTGAAAGACGTATCCTTCAGAAACACATCCTGCCTATGTGAATTCTCGAGAGAGACTGAGAATTTCTAACCTGTGATTGACTTATCAACAACCAATCAGGAGCGTCCTAAGGGACTGGCCTAGACATCAGATGCGCCGTTGATTTGAATATTCTATAGTACGTGGGACGCAGAACGCAAAACCATTTTTTCAAGTAAGCTCCTTTCTCGCGACACAGCCCCTTTTAAAAAGCTTGTGATAATAACATCAATAGATAAAAAAAAAAGGTCGTTAAAAAATGTCATGAAAAGATTGTGTGTCAAAGAAGAAAGTCTGAGGTGTGTTTCACTTAGTCGCTTCTGGCATGTAGGATTCCTTCTTCACAGGAAGTGAAGCTTGCCCTAATAACAGCAAACAAGTAGTCGTCTGTGGTAGTTTTGGCAGAGTCCGAAGATCCGCGCCATACCTCTTGTAGGTGCGACATCGTGCCGTATTTACGTGCGACATAGTGTGAAAGGGCCCTTACTCCCGTACACTCCTAACTACACTTGCAAGAAGGACACGTGCCAGCATGAGGCCGGTATATGTATAATCTAACTCAACAGACCAACAAAACAAGTGTTTCCGCCTCACGGAAATAAGTTAGGATCTCGCTGATAACTCCTGATACAGACAAAATTCTGTAATGTACAAATATCAAGTGGTCCTGTCCACACTTTTCTCTTCTACTAAGCTGCTTTCTTTCATTGCCTGCCATACTTTCTGATTAGAGACTGTTCTCCCTCAGCCAGGTCCAGTAATTGTGTTTATTTCGTCGCTCAAAAGCTTAAAAGTCAAATCGTAGTATATGGTGGCAAGGCGGGACTAATTGATAGGCCACGAGAGACAGTAGATGGCAGCGGATAAGTGAGTATTAAGAAAAAAGCCCTATTAGTGAAAAAAAAAAACACACAAACACACACAAACAAGCAGTTTATTTCATCTCCCAAACGCTAAAAGCTTAAGTATACTTAGCGGCAAGGAGTGAGAGAATGACTAAGCATGCGTGTGGTAAGGAACCATTCAACAAAAGGTCCTAATCATGAAAAATATCACCCAGTGATTGACGTCTTGCATCTGCAGGAGGGTTTAGCAGCCTGTTCTTGCAGTTAAGCCATTAGTTCCGGAGTCATTGTCTCTCATCGTCTTTTGTATCTGGCTCGAAGTCTTGAGCACTTGCGCATGTTTAATGCATACGATCATATTTTTCGTTCGTGCAGTTTCTTAAAAGTGCAAACTACGGTACTTTATTCATAAAATGTAACCAATAATAAGTACTGTTATTCTGGTACAAGGCTCGCCTTCAAGCAGGTGTCACTGGGGATAATAACTGCCTCGATAATCTTAATCTTACATTTTACCCTTTAGATTTCTTTTTATCACTTTCCCCATATAAAAATGGGTTAAAGCTGGAAAGAAGAAGAAGTTTTCTTTTCATCACTTTTCTTTCTGTAGGGCACAGAGCGCCACTGAGGACGATATCATACTCAATAAACATAATGTTATTTAAGCATTATTTTATCAGAAGCAAACTAACATCTCTTTATGTACCGGCAAAGTAACTCTCGGTATTTATTCCAAAGAAATCAAAGCATGAAAGGAAATAGAACGAAGATAAATACAAGACAGGGGGATTTGTTTCCCTGCTGATCTGCGTCATGACTGGAATCTCTTGATATTTTCCTCTCCGTTGGCAGGAGTGTATCTAAAATTTAAGCCTTTCGTTGTAAAGGTACTAAATTCTCACTTTATACGCTGAAAGACTTCACTGACATTGGAAATTCCAGTACTTCTACTTTATCCTGCGAACACTGCTTTTAACCCTGCTCTCGAGACCCACCGAGCTATTGACTCAGTTCGGGGATAAAAGCAACCAGTAATGATTTGGCTTGCTGACTGCTTGCTTTCGTCAACATTTAACCAACCTCTCAGCACTTACTATATATATCATTTCCATTTATCTATAAGACGAAAATGACCTTAAATAAAATGGCAAGTCAGTCATTTTTTTTAGAATTTCTGTGCTAGGACGACTTTCATATTCCCGCTATTGCTTTGCTTACAAAATGATGAGCATTTATTTGTATTAATCATGCCCATACACAGACATTATATATATATATATATATATATATATATATATATATATATATATATATATATATATATATATAGTACTGGTAATCTTCTTAAGACACGAAGATATAGTAAATTCAGTTGTATTCAACATAGGAAAATGAAAAAAGGTATATCTCAGAAAATGTCTTTCCTTAATAAACGCTCCAAGAAGAGGTCCATTGGAGGACGAAACTGTTGGGCATTTTCTGAGATATACCTTTTTTCATTTTCCTATGTGGAATACAACTGAATATATATATATATATATATATATATATATATTATATATATATATATATATATATATATATATATGCTATTTATATGCACAAATGTGTGATATATGTACACATACACACACACACACACACACACACACATATGTATGTATATATATATATATATATATATATATATATATATATATATATATTATATATTAGCCTATGGGGCAAAAAACAACATCCTCAAGCAGCAGAGATCCGCGAAGATGCGTATTAGGCAAAGCGCAAGCAGGTTCTGATAATGCTCAAACACCCGCTCCACACTACCTTTTTCCAAATATAAACTTGTGAATTTTATGCAGGAGGAGGAACAGGCCATAGCAGTACCGGAGGTAAGAGAAAAAGAATAGCCTGAGAAGCTGAAGCCTATGGTTATGTATGCAAAATAATGCAAGGGTCGCAGGCATACCTGGTGTGCTGTTGGCTGTTACGTTTGAGCCGCAACGTAATTCATATGCATCTTTACTTTATAATATAGACACTAGTGCTTCTGCGAAATTTTCATGCAACTAAAACACACACATACATACATACACACACAAACACACACAACACACACACACATAGAGAGAGAGAGAGAGAGAGAGAGAGAGAGAGAGAGAGAGAGACCTTTTTAGTCACTGGGTATGAACCGAGGCACTAATATTCTTGGGAGATAATAGCATTTTGGACCGTCGACTAGAAAACAGACCTTCTTAATTATCTCAAGCGTTCTGTCAGCTGAAATTGATATATTCTTCGAGAAACTACATAAGACAAATATAAGGAAACTGGAGACTCCCCTCTATTGCTGATTTCGAATAAAGTTTGAATAGACCAGTTGGCGTCGATAGCAGAAAATTTTCTCGCACACCTCTAAAAGTGACTTTTGATGATATATACTATTCGAAGAAATAGAAACAGAACTCGATCATAACTTGTCAATTTCATTTGAAATTGTGTAAGAAAATATATTTAAAAAAATATTTGGGCAAACTAAAATTTTTGTAGCAGTTTTCTTTACGCGTCCGATAACCAGTACCTCTGCACTCCATGATGAGAAGAACTTCTTATGGAGGCGCTCAAATTAATAATGCGAAATCCAACTCAGTGAACATTTCTACAAAAAGAACTGCCAATATTCTTGAGAATAATGAACGAACTGATGGTACAAGGTTATCGTGCGAAGGGAAGCGATATTTATGTAGTAATAAACTACTATGCTTTAGTTTATGAACCGCAATTTTTTTTAGAAGCAAAGACTATCCTATAAAAGACGTGAAGAGGAAGAATAAATACGGCAGAAGGCGAGTCTCTCTCTCTCTCTCTCTCTCTCTCTCTCTCTCTCTCTCTCTCTCTCTCTCTCTCTCTCTCTCGGCAATGAGCAGCGATAATGAAAATATCAATAATTTTTCTTAACCCCAAATTGTCTTCCTTCAGTCATTGGTTTGCCCACCTACTTACGATTAACTTCCCGTGCTAATTATAACATCTGAAATGTATCTACTTTCATATAGTACTGTACCAGATTATATACATTCCGTGATCTCTGTGCAAAGTGACAGACAACTTACGGAATGTTATGGTACATATAGTATTATGTAAACCGTGAAATACTGTTCCAGTTTAATGTTGAAAATTAAGTAACAGCCAAAGGCGCCCTACTTCAATCACATTGAAAATTCATGATCTGGGGCGAATTTCAAGTTACCCATGCTAACCAAATACATAAAAAAAATATTTTGTGAATATTTATAAAAGGAAAGTTTCATACTTTTAAAGGAATAGCGGGATACAGACTAAGAGCCCTCGCAAAAAAACTCAAGCATCACAGAACAATTTCATGGATTCCGTTACAAATAAGGTAACTTTCTTTATATCTAAAGTATGGAGAGCTCCGTAAACGCCAACGCTTTCGAGGGAGTTGGACTGAGGATATATATATTCAACAATGTCTGTTGGCCAGTCTATCCAATATGATATCTCAAAACATAAGAGATGCTTTTTCGTTTAGTTTTAATCCTATAAAGCTGTAAAGAGGTGAACTATAGGCTAAAAACTAACCGACTAGCATATGTGATACATTTAGATCTAGCTAAGAATGCATACTCGGTGTGTGTTGTGTGGGGGGGGGGGGGGGGGGGGGAAGCTGATGGAAATATCTTCTCTCTCAGTGCTTTCTAACTTAGAAAAGACTTGTCACCTTTGATGTACTATTTGTCATTGAAAAATATTCATGAAAATGCCTACACACTTCCGAGCACATTCATACTCATACATATTAATATGTGAGCTGGGCTGAACTATGGTAAACACTTAAATGACGACACAGGTAATCTAAGAAAGGGCGTAACATGCTAAGGGTAATATTTTCATACGCCACAGGTAATCTAAGAAAAGGCGTAACATGCTAAGGGTAATATTTTCATACGCAAATATCAATGCTATATATATAATATTATATATTACTATATATATATATATATATATATTATATATTTATATATTTATTATGCGTGTGTGTGTGTGAATACGCGCTTTCATCACATTATAATGAAGATTCTGGCGGGGTAATCTCGTCCCCACCAGTCTGAAATTAATTGCTTGAGAACGACTAACTATGAAACCTGCCATCATAGAGTAATATATCAGGTTTTACCTGTATTTATGTGGTAATTGATACGTACTATCGTTTGCATATTTTATCGTTGACATGCACTTAAAATGTGTTTTCCCCAGCTTACATGCGCGGAGATCTTCTTTTCTTTACGTCGTGGCATACCAAGATGTTGGTGAAGGTCATGGAGAGGGCAATTTACGATGGAGTGGATGGGGCATGGGCATGAATGCCCAAAATATGCCGAATTAATAACCACTTTAAACACAGCAGACTGCCTTGCATATTCATAGCTTACTTGTAATTTTATAAACTTGTCCTTAAATACTATTTAAGGGTTATATGCATTGCTATATAGCAGGTTATCTTTGCTTACATTCAAACATTTCTTTCCCGATACTGAAGGTGCAAGAAAAGAGGAGGGGAACATAATATCAGTCTCTATTGGAGAAGCGTAGCTCTTGTTACAAAAGCAAGTACCAGTAAGCAGTTACTTCCCGATCACTCTGCAAAAATCATCCGATGAATCTATACTTTAAAAATCTACATATAAAGGCTGAAGGCCATTGGCAGCAGTTACATCTTCTGGGTAAACGAACTTTCAAACTTCTGCTCAAGGTATAACAAAAAGCTAATGAAATGACAAGGAAAATGAAGCGAAGCCTCTCTCTATGAGATTGATAACGCAAATGACGCTGTATGGAGATTTAAATGTAATCAACAGCATCCATGAGAATCTTACGAATGCTTCACTTACAGACTGATCAACATCCCTACGATTATCAAAGACGCATTTGGAGAAAACAATTGGCATACATGTTAGCGCTTGCTGAGAGAGAGAGAGAGAGAGAGAGAGAGAGAGGAGGAGAGAGAGAGAGAGAGAGAGAGAGAGAGAGAGAGAGAGAGAGAGAGAAATATTGTAATTACATTCGTCCTAATCAACAGTCAGACTAAATAAATGTACGCGCAGCATGAACATCTTGTAAGAGAGCATCACTTTTGAGAATGACAACCAAGAAGTGCTACAGGGGTCTGCGCCATGAAACGGAGGACCAGCTGAGTGCTTGACGTCCAGGTAATAAGATTTCTGAAGACTATATAGTGGACCTCGTCTAAGCTCAGCAAGCCAAGTCAAAATATTCTCCCCATTAGCTACTGTACTACAGCGGCACATTTCAAACTCCTAATTTAGAGATCAATTTGAAATGTTGCGCTACTCATCGTGTTTGTTATGATAATAAATCTGGCAGTGTTTGATAACACGAAGCAATATACTTCACGCCAATCACAGAAAGTGTCAACAACAGCCATTGTGTTAGAAAGATACGCGCTAGAACTAATCATTGCGTCTCTCCACCTGTTCCTTCCGACCTCCAGGTTTTCTTCTCTTTCCTTCTTCTTCTTCTTCTTCTCCTTCTTTCTTCTAAGCCGTTACTAATGGAGAGTCTAAAGGTCGGGTTATGAAGTCATCTCTTGCACAATGGCCTTGCAACATCCCGTTTCTTGCAGAGTCATGAGTCGATTGTCCCTTCATATTCAGCGTAATGAACCATATAATGCTGTCTTAAAAGGCACGAGGAGAGTTGTTGGTATACATAACACGCCATGAAAGAAACTGGTCGGGAAAAAGGAGTAAAAACGTCTTCTCTCCTGTCGGGTGCTTTTGTTTCCCAAAGACAAAAGGTTTTCTAATGAAAACCATTTCTTGGAAAGACAAATAGTTCCCTGTGCAAAGAAAATGGTGTGGCTTGGACAAAACGACCCTCGGCGTCTTGGAAAATAGTCATTTTCCTAATTACACACTGGCTGCAACAAACGACTTTGCTGTTGACAAACAGCCAGTTTCGCCGTGCGCTTGGGCACGTATTTAAGTTCGCGTGCGAACGCAACTCCCCCGAGGCTATGCCCCGCAGTGTGGATAAATTCTGGAAGAAAGCACACCGGGTAGAAAGCTTGGAGGCATGGACGTAACTTTGGCAACTAAGAGAAATCAGAAACTTTCTCGTTGAATCACAAAATGCGAAACGTAACAGAAACATACCATTATTTTTTATTAATCTTCAATATCAATTTAAGAAAACAGATGAGGATACTTGCGACGACAGACAAAGAATTCTAAATGGCTACGTAATTATATAGGGGGAACTAGCTACAAACAACGTAATAGGACATGTTTCCTCCACGGAGCCCTGAATTATAGCAAATCTTGCCAGACCATAGAACCTTAAATGAACACCCTTCAGTCATTCTTATTGAAGTCGATTCCATGTGAAAGCCGGTGGAAGTGGCAACAATGTTCCTAGCTTGCCCAGACCATAAAAAGAGAGAGAGAGAGAGAGAGAGAGAGAAGAGAGAGAGAGAGAGAGAGAGAGAGAGAGAGAGAGAGAAGGAATATTCTTCTAGTTCAGTGGACGGACATCTCACGCAGGTGTGCAGTTGAAATACCAAGTATGATTTTCGAGCGTGCCTAATGAACGTTCCGATGGATTCATTTATTATCTTACTGTTCTGTTTCTTTAAGCAATAATCAGGGCACTGAGTTTACCTATTCCCCCCCCAAGGAAAAAAATGCAGAGTTGCAGAGTACTGGGTGAATAATACTCTGAAGCAATATCACTTCAGATAAGCAATATATATATATAATATATATATATATATATATATATATATATATATATATATATATAAATTCTTCTCTGTACAGCTGCAATGGAATGCAGTTAGATCCAGTTAAAATGACAAATTTGCACTTTGTTTATAGGTGCCCGTGCCCCTGACAAGTAGGGTGACGTATGCTCGTGGGCATTTCCTCTCTTTTTACGAAAACAGATACTGCATTGTTATTCCAGCGTTGAGAGCCGAATGACCAGAATAGGATAGGTTAAAAGACATTTCCTGTTTTACGGAAGACATCGATCAATTTTCCCGAAAGCATCATAACAACAAGTGTCATGTTACAATACCTGCACGCAGAATTTCCCATGGAATATAATGAATATATGATAAAGCATCAAAAGCACACTACACATTGAAAATACATTTTAAGCACCATCCCAAATGACTTCAACTTCCCAAACATATATCAATGTTCATTTATTTGTATATTTCTCTACTTGTTTACTTATACTTTTATTTACTTGTTGATTCGTCTCTTTATAAATAAGAGAAGCTGTCCCGTCACAAGCCATTTCATCTAAGGTATACTACGTACATTTTGTTATTCTGCATTTCCTTGTGTAAGAATTCGCGATAGCTAAACAAGCAGTACATTACTATAGTAGATTCACATCAACCGTGCATTTGATGGTCTAGGTCAGTACCTTGATAAGCCAATCACAGGGCTGTAAACTCTCAGTCTCTCTCGAGAGTTCACATTGGCAGGATGTATGTTCCACCTCTCCTGAGGGATACTTTTGAAAGACGCAACCCTCAGGAGAGGTGAACATAGATCCTACCCACGTGAACTCTCGAGAGAGACTGAGAGTTTTCAGCCCTGTGATTGGCTTATCAACAACCAATCAGGAGCGTCGTAAGGGACTGGCCTAGACATCAAATGCACGGTTGATGTGAATCTACTATAGTAGACTATAACTGTTACACAAATATATATATATATATATATATATATATATATATATATATATATAATATATATATATATATATATATATGCATATGGAAACATTCAACCTCAAAATATTAAGGTTATTTTTACTGTTACCTTCTCCACAATTTTCTAGTCTTTCTATTGTTCAATTGGTCTTTTAATGTTGCTTTGGAGATGAATAACTCTTCAGACTCGCTGAACATGAACTTTTGCATATCGTGCGTATGGATAAGAAAATAATAAAAGCAGATAAATTGAAAAGGACATTCTTCGCCGTGGAAAGTCCCTCAAATCTCTGGTTATAATAATAATAAAAAAAAAAAATTACAATCATACGCCAGGCTTACGAGAGAAACCTCAGGGACCTCTGAATAAAGCAATTAATTTCGCGAAATCAGAATTCTGAACGAAACATTCAAATGGCCGGATTAACATGCAGCGGCACGGACGGGTCGTCATAAATCATTTATTTGGGAAATGTTGCAAGGACCTGGCGTCGCAGGGGATTATTTATGGCACCCTAATGGGTCTTCAATGATGCACACCCTTGCACCCACCAATTTCTTCGTCTGATAAACCCAAAAAAAAATTGATATTCATCAAGTTTTTTTTTTTTTTTTTTTTCTTTTATTTTAATCTTAAGGTACACCAGGGGTTTCTTTTCCTCTGGAATTTTTATATTTTCAAGTTGTAAACACCGTTTTTTTTTTTTTTTAGTTTTTAGTAAAAGAAAACTATTGAGAGGCTTTGTCTGTCTGTCCGCACTTCTATGTCCGCCCTCAGATCTCGAAAACTACTGAGGCTAGAGGGCTGCAAATTGGTATGTTGATTATCCACCCTCCAATCATCAAACATATCAAATTGCAGTCCTCTAGTCTCAGTAACATATATTTTATTTAAGGTTCATGTTAGTCATGACCGCGCGTCTGGCAACGATATACAACAGGCCACTGCCGGGCCGTGGTTAAAGTTTCATGGGCCGCGGCTCATACGTCATTATCTAAATTGTACACACTATTTTTTGCGAGGTCCTGATGCTATTATTATCATCACACAGTATCAGTAATTTCTTCGAGGAGTTTCGTCTTTTTTTTTTCTTTTTTGAGTCCTAGATGTTTTTATTGCTATCAGTGATTTATCTTCCTTGGGAATTTGTCATTAATCTTCAATGTTCCAAACAAAAGTTTTTCTTCGGGATTTTGACTTCATTATTATACAAGCTGTTAATCAGCTTCATATACTGTTAGTTTTCAGTTTATATATTTGTTGTGCATAATTTTTCTTTTAGTGTTGATATTAAAAAACAGAAAAGACTCTCCTTATTAGTTCTTTATTCATTATCAGATCATTTATTATTCATTTTTATGCATTTAGCTTCATCCTTATCTTTGCCCATTTTTTATTTTGTAGAATTTATCCCTAGTACATATCATAATATCATCAAATTACTATACCAATAAATAAAAATGACTGTGGCCATAATATAAAAACCCCTTTTGAAATCCTTCCCACAATTGTACTGCTGCGGCGTCTAAAAAGATAGACTCATTTTACAAAGGAATTGTAACTTACATTCCATTTCCTTCATTTTTGGCGGAGAGGTTTTCATGTTTTTTAGAAAGTTGATGATTTATGTGAATAACAAGCCACTTATAATCTACAAATTGTGAGGCCTTAGTAGTATACGTTTTAAAAAATCTCTCTCTCTCTCTCTCTCTCTATACACTATTTGTATATATGTACATATATAATATATATATATATATATATAATATATATATAGGAAAGGTGATGCCCACGAGGCATTACCTTTTATTTATACATAGTATCACGTTTTATATATTTCGTGATCAAGTTATTCATATATATATATATATATATATATATATATATATATATATATATTATATATATATATATATATATATATATATATATATATATATATATATATAGAGAGAGAGAGAGAGAGAGAGAGAGAGAGAGAGAGAGAGAGCACTGACAAATGCACCTAAATGTAAAGAAACAAAGTTTTTTCTTCCGATCGCTACAAAGAATGCGGGAGCGAGCGATTGACAGACCGCTGCATCTCCTCCTTTAGCAACAACTTAATGGGAAGTTGGGTCGCTAATGGCTTCGCCCGAATGCCATTGCTTTGATGATGATGATGATGATGATGATGATGATTATGGCCTAGAGGTTATGAAACTCCCCTCGCTAAGAAGAGGGTTAAGGTTCGATTCCTGAGTGAACTGAAAGTGCTCACTGCAAAATATGGTTTGTTTGTATGGTGTTTTGACCTTGCATGGAACCAGTGGTTATTCAGCAACGGGACCGACGGCTTGACGTGACTTCCGAACCACGTCGAGAGTGAACTTCTTTCACCAGAAATACACATCTCCAACACCTCAATGGAATGTCCGGGAATCGAACTCACGGCCACCGAGGTAGCAGGTCAAGACCATACCGATTACGCCACTGAGGCGCACTGCAAACTAAAGTGAAATCTCACTTTGCATCTGTTGGCTTGACTAAGGTAATATGTGAATCGTAGTTAGTTGACTGCCGCGGGTCACATCTCTGGTGGAGTATGCCATATGGCAAGCAACTTCATTCCTTAAAACACTTTTTGAAAACAAGAAAACACCCATCAACTGGAATCAGGCAACAGAAGCAACCTGAGTCCTCCCAACTCTTCAGGATGACACAGATGCTAATAGCTTTAACAATGCGATAACTATGATAAATAGAAAAAAATCATTATTACTTGTACAGCAGATTCTCTCATATAAACCCGTTTCATTGAAAAAGATGACATCAGCAGAGTTGCTTTTATATTTCACTTTCTCCATTTGTCTTATTATCTCTTGTTCGGTGAAACATAAACTACACACGAATTAGCCTATAAATGTGCATATAGGTCAACTCTTGTTTGATTAATGTTTCACAGAAAAGGGAATAACAAAACAAACAGGCAAGTGAAACACCGTACCTACTCGGATGTTGCAGTCATCATTGTCTTTGAAACGTATACTTACTACCATTTCTGTAGTTTTTAATCCAATAAATAAACTCAGTCGTATTGTTACCATAAGACTCCAGAAGAATTTATCTTTTTCTAAAAAAACATTAAGAAATAAATTTTGGGGGAAGGTAAATCATATTTTCATAAATCAATAAATAACCGTGTTATAATAACTATTGCCCGCGACAGAAACATAGCACAAGTGTTATATAAAAAAAATTCCAAAGTGCATTTGCGAATGAGAGGCAGAAAAAAAAGGAAACGAAGCTCTTTAAAAGCAAGAATTCCAGGTACCGCCCGTTCAGTTCCAAGTAGTATTGCCTAACATAATCCCTTCCGAAATGCACTAACAATTTCATCATGTTCATCTCAGGAACGCCATGCATACGAATTGACCCTGTATCGCAAATCGTTGCGACTCTGACATTCGATAGCTAGGATTGCCGATGATGTTTTGTTTATGGAAAACTAAAAACAAACCACTACCACTGGAACTTATATACTACACTTACACCGGTGACCACAATCACATAAGAACAAGATATTGATTGGCCACAGCCATTTAACGAGTAATACGGGGAGACGTAGCCATCGCCGCCATCTTGGTGTAGGTACCTCTCATAGGCTGGGTTCACTTACCGGAACATTTGCCCAATCTATTGTTTTTATGTGAACGTTGGTTGAGACCGAGAAAAAGAGGACGGCCTGTTCCAAGCTTGGATGAAAGAGGACATTGGGCCCATAACAAGATAAACCTGGAGAAATATGAGTGTAGATACATAGTTTGGATAAAAGAGGAGCGGTAGATTCCAAGATGAGCACAGAAGAGAAGGTCTACCCCATCTTCGAATGAAAATGGAGATTGGGGTTCTAACCGGTATAAATGACGAGAATTGATTCCAAACCCAGGTAGGAATGGAGATAGGCA
>NC_087218.1:9110308-9137808 GCF_015104395.2 Macrobrachium nipponense
AATCAATTTGAAAATGTTAAATTTCAATAAAAAAAATATTAAAAAAACTTTTGTTGGTTCTAATAATTTTTAAATGGGCTTATAAGTAAACTTTCCCCTAAGCTGCCTCTACCGTTATAGAAAAGACGGCTGAAGGTATTTTTCGTCCGTTTAGAAAAGAATTAAAAAGATTATTTTGTTTAGTTCTCGACTCAAAAGAGCTTGGGAAATTCAACGCTGTAATAGTAAGTGATCTCCCAAGAAATGTTCCTTTAATATTGCGATGCAGAGAGAGAGAGAGAGAGAGAGAGAGAGAGAGAGAGAGAGAGAGAGAGAAGAGAGAGAGATTATTGATAGCTGCTGAACAGAGGATTCTATTTAATAATCATTAACCTAACCTGCTGCTGTCATTATAAAAGTAAATACTGTAAAGATGACATTCCCTCAATATACCGTCAAATCCCGACGTATTTTAAATTTCTTTTCTTAAATCCCGACGTATTTTAAAATTTCTTTATCTCAAGTTGGCATTTCATCAAGATGCATTTTCTTCTATCAGAACAGCTCAATTCCACTGCCTATTCAC
The DNA here is from genome assembly GCF_015104395.2 of Macrobrachium nipponense. Taxonomy (NCBI): domain Eukaryota; kingdom Metazoa; phylum Arthropoda; class Malacostraca; order Decapoda; family Palaemonidae; genus Macrobrachium; species Macrobrachium nipponense. The sequence goes on from NC_087218.1 coordinate 9,110,874, forward strand.
AACGGATTTTATTTTTTTCTCAAATCCCTTATTAGGTCAGCATTACCATCCATCATAATATCTTTGCCCATTATCTATTCAAGACGTAGTTTCGTACTCTTTTCATATATCTCTCTCTTCTATCGATTATTAGCGTAAATATCTTAATCCACCTGAATAACTCCCTCCATCGTCTTTATAAGTATTCCTTGCTCGTCACTCCTGTGACGTCCTCGGTTTGCGGGGAGATTTTTCTCGTACGTGCGTTAGATCACATTGCAAGGCGCGTGCGTCATTCACAGGTCTCTGACGGGAATAAATGAGAGGTAAATTGGAGGCTTTTTGAGTGGAGAATGTCCATAAACAAACTGACCTTCCTGCTGTACGAAAGCAATGGGGACTGGCATGTGGCTTTAATATTATTTTACGACAAAGGACGACCCTCTCACATGTTTTGCTATGAATAAATGTGGAGCAAGCTTGGAGCTTTATAAACGGAAGGTGTCCATAAACTAATTGACCATCCTGCTGTACAAAAGTGATGGGAACTGGCATGCGGCTGTAAAGTTATTTTACGAAAAAAAGACCTCCCTCTCAGATATTATATATCATGAATAAACGTGGAGCAAACTAGAGCCTCTGTGACTGAAGAGGGCCATAGACAAATTGGCCTTCCAGCTGTGCTAAGGCAAAAGGGCATGGCATCCGCTTACCAATTTATTTTCCGACAAAAGACGATAATATCAGATGCTTGGTTACAAAAAGCATGCATATCATTCTCTGTATCTCACTCATTCTATCTAGCTTTCTCTGTGACATTCGCATGCAAACCCATACACACGCATACGACTGGCTGAGATTGCAGTCTCTTCCTTTATTAGATCATCATCTCTCATGGTCTGAGAAGCATGCCAATCTCTCTCTCTCTCTCTCTCTCTCTCTCTCTCTGCAGATATGACTGGCTGTGACTCTCAAGTCGTAACAGGACAGATTATGAGTCCTGATTACAACGTATAAGCGTCTCTTTCTTGTTATCTTTCTCTCATATACTCACAGAATTCATAGCATTATTTGCCCCATTAAACATCTTTTAAAGGTACGTACATTGAGGGTTGCGGTGTGTGTGTTGTGTGTGTATAGAATGAGTAATGAAATTGAAAAAGTGATTCTTCCAATTCTGAACACTACCAATTCTGATGCTGAGTTATCTTATATGTTGATGAATGTGGAAGACTCGATAGCTCTTACTGTAAAACACTCTGTATAACACTACTCGTGTGTGCGTGTGTGTGTATGTGTATTGAGCACAAAAAAATCATTATGTATGTGTGTGTGTGTTTGTTGAGCACAAATAATCATAAGTCCAACTGTGCCGATCAGGTTCGAACCTGGCCCACCGGATTAGGGACAATGGTAAACAATCGACTCTTAACCACTCGGCTACGGGAAGATGCACTTATCAATCATAATTCCCTTTGGTTGCAGCTTAATGGCAAAGTATAGTGAGTTCGATATGAAACGATACCTGAGCCTTGATACTTCGACATACAAAAATGTTACGCGTTCTCAAGGGCAAAATTCATACGTGCTATATACATGGATACATACACACAACATGAATGAACAGTGAACCCTTTCCTTATGAAATTTCAGCAGTCTTGTTGAGGCTTCAGAAAACGAACAGCGCAATAAAAACAATCACGACTTATAGTCCTCTCACTCAGATAGTACAAGGGACGGAGTCAAGTGGTCTAATGGCTTGTTGGAATCCTCTTGCGAATTAATGACCTCTTCTCATCTGGCCTCTGTAAAGACAGAACTGACAATTAAGAACTAACTTAAACTGGGAAAATGAGTTATCATTGTATTTCGCAAATCCACTAGTAGACTGTGACTAGAGAAGGGTTAGTGACGGGCCATTTAACTTCTCCAGTGTGACTACTTTGCAGAGTTGATTCTCTGTTTTCTGCGAATTGACAGATTTTGAAATTCGACAATCTATGCGAATAACACTCTCGAATGCTGACTGGCCACTAAGAAGAAACACTATTCGGGTTCTTTCAAGAGTGAGGCCAATCCAATGACACGATCACTGTACTTTATTATTATTATTACTATTATTATTATTGTTAATTTTGTTGATTTTTTTTTTTTTTTTGCGCTATCACAGTCCTCCAATTCGACTGGGTGTATTAATAGTGTGGGGTTCCGGGTGCATCCTGCCTCCTTAGGAGTCCATCACTTTTCTTACTATGTGTGCCGTTTCTAGGATCCACACTTCTTCGCATGAGTCCTGGAGCTACTTCAGCCTCTAGTTTTCTAGATTCATTTTCAGGGATCTTGGATCGTGCCTAGTGCTCCTATGATTATGGGTACGATATCCAGTGGAAATCATATATTATTATTAGTTATTATTATTATTATCTACATTAAGAAAACAAGAAATGAAAGAAAATTCAGTTTTTTGCAACTAGTATTTCATAAAATCTTGACAGTGCTACAAATATGGCTGCTAAATATATACATACATACATACATTAACACACACACATATATATATATAATGTGTGTGTATGTGCGTGTGTGTTATTATACAGATATGAGAACACCTTGATCACTAGGTACGAGAATATAATTAGGCTGCTGGACATCGTGCAACTAAATCATCCTCCTAAATACTATCCATCTTGATCAAGGTAAATTACGATTTTAATTATGCCTTGGCCAAGCAGTGTGACCAACTTATCAAAGAGAGCCGCCGTAAATCTCATTTAATAGGTGCTTTTAGTTGGTTTGGGAGACCATTTATTAATGTAAACAGCAAAATCGATGAAAATTTCAGATTAATTTATCATTCTGACTTTAAAATTTCTCTGTTCACCAGACAAAACCAGCAACTGGGTTGGTTCTATTATATATATATATATAATATATATATTATATATATATATTATATATAGATATATATATATATATATATGTGTGTGTGTGTGTGTGTGTGTGTGTGTGTGTGTGTGTGTGTGTGTGTGTGTTTGTGTTTGTGTTATAAAATATATGAAGACAATAGAAAACTTTTAGGATTCATGGTTGGTTATATACTCACTCTCTCTCTCTCTCTCTCTCTCTCTCTCTCTCTCTCTCTCTCTCTCTCTGAATTGCGAGAAAATGAAATCATGAGGAAATAAACAGAGACATACGAAAATCATCCCTTGCGTTTCACACACGTTACGCTATCTGCTTTATGCCTCAAAACAAGGAAAACAGACACGAGAGAGAGAGAGAGAGAGAGAGAGAGAGAGAGAGAGAGAGAGAGAGAGATACTCCTCGAAACATTTTTTTTTTAACTTTCAACGTATAATAATTGTAATATAGATTCCTTTTCATGTTTGCATGATTAGCTGAAAGAGCTCTGGGAAACTACAAGTTAGGCTATATATGATCCGTAAAAATTTATGATTTTCCATATATATTACGGGAAAAGGTAAAATACATGTGAAGCACAGAAACTGGACTTTAAAGAGAAAATGGTTAACAGAGTCATGGAAAACAGATGGACGACGAAAATGCCAAAGCTCAGGAACAGAGAGCTAGCCAGGGAAAAGGAATCCCCATCCGCCAATAGATTCACTGTTACGAATTAGACTCTGATGCAGTATTTTGTTGACTGTATCATCAACAGGGCCTACAAAATGTCGCTAAGAGTTGCAACAGACTTGAGTGCCCAGTTGCGAGTCGATTGCAGTGGTTCGCAACCTAGGATGTAGACGAACAATGGAACTAGCAACCTAATCTAGAAATACGTGCTATAGTAGATTCACATCAACCATGCATTTGATGTCTAGGCCAGTCCCTTACGACGCTCCTGATTGGCTGTTGATAAGCCAATCACAGGGCTGGAAACTCTCGGTCTCTCTCGAGAGTTCACATGGGTAGGATCTATGTTCCACCTCTCCTGAGGGATACGTCTTAAAAGTATCCCTCAGGAGAGGTGGAACGCACATCCTGCCTATGTGAACTCTCTCTCGAGAGACTGAGTTTCCAGCCCTGTGATTGGCTTATCAACAGCCAACCAGGAGCGTCGTATGGGACTGGCCTAGACATCAAATGCACGGTTGATGTGAATCTACTATATAGTGGGTAAATGAGTAACCGTAAACAGAAAAAAACAATAATTATTATTACTATTCAACTGACCTCACCCGTCCTATCTACTACTATGGCCGGTCGCATTGGCAAAACCGCTGTCATCCCCCATTCGAGAATGCTTCCAGGATTTCATTCATGTCAATGCAGATAAGGGTCGTCCCTAAATGATCTGCAACATCAATAAAGGCCATGAGCAGATTGCCTGCTTGCAACGCTTAAGGGGTCCCCCCCACACAACCGGCCGCAAACCTTTGAAGTTCCCGCCCCAGAGCAAGAGGAACGTGTGCATATGAGAGAGAGAGAGAGAGAGAGAGAGAGAGAGAGAGAGAGAGAGAGAGAGAGAAGTACCAGGGTCCGTTGCCCCTTCTAACATGGTCTCCATACTAATGAAGTGAGGACCCACAGGGCATTCTGTCTCGCTCTCCTTCTCGTTCTCTCTTTCTCTCCCTCTCTATCTCTCTCATTCTCTCTCTCACCTTTACACCTGTTTCAGAAACCTTTACTTTTAATGGGCTTCTCGGTATCCTAATGGAGTTTCCTTGAAGTCCGTTTTTCATTACGGTGAGAGGACCAACGTCATCATGGAAATTTTTCGATGTTATCATTCTGACCGTTCTTGAAAAAACGATGGAGTACACGTCGTTGTCATAACCAATGCGCAGATGAAATATGAGATAAAGAAATGCATGCACGACAAATAAACACTCATATGAATCTACACAAAAGCACAGAAGAATTTTTCGTATCCTTATAAGAACGCATACCTCTAGTTATTGACATATCATCACAGACGCACTGGCATTCCCTTCAAATGTCACAAATAACCCACTAACAGCGAATTCGCTGCGTCTTAGGAACAACGTTTACCCAAATGGAATTATGTGACAAAAACGACTATAGCCTGACAGGGATTCGAACGCATGCGTTATTAAGAGCTACTCAGCCATTAAAAAGTAATCTTGATGGCTTAACCCCCTGTCATAAAAAATGCGTTATTTGTGGCCTAATATTGGAGAGTGTATAAGTAATTACGTGTAAAATTTAATAACAAACTCTCTCTCTCTCTCTCTCTCTCTCTCTCTGTCTCTCTAATCTCTCTCTCTATATATATATATATATATATATATATATATAATATATATATATATTTATAAACCGTCTGTATTATAAGAACATATTTCAAATACTTATTTCTTGACTGCACTCAATGTAAACATGAGGCAAATATTACACAAAATACTTGGTGTAGGTCAATTAAAAAAAAGACAGGCTCTTCCATAAAAATCGATTTTATCTATTAAGAGCACAACATAACTTCAGTCGAGTGGTAAGCCTACAATTTAACCTTCCATCTCTCTCTCTCTTCCTCTCTTCTTTTCCCCCTTCTTCAAGCGTTGCATGGACGTATAAATATTGCTTAATTAGGCCCTTCTGCCACGCTAATTTGGAATCTTAATTATGATGAACTTCCTAATCTGATGAGCGTTTATCACAGCGCATTCCAGAAGGCAAAGAGGTGAGGCATTCACTCATTACATTGCCTTCTCTGGCCTTCATGTGAGCCACTGCTAATCCTACTGGTCTCCTCTTTTCGCAAGCTTTTTCTTCTCGTTTTTCTCTCTTTTTATTTCCCTTGAGGCAGGCTTGATAGCCTTCCTGTCAATGCAGTGATGCTTTTTGACGGGAGACTGTTAGTCTACTCCTCCACAGAACAGTAGCTAGGGCAGTGATTCCCAAACTTTATACTTTCAAGGAACCCCTGAAACAATTTGTCATATCCTAGGGAACCTTTATTTACAAGCTCTCTCTCTCTCTCTCCCTCTCTCTTCGTCTCTCTCTCTCTCTCTCTCTCTATATATATATATGATATATATATATATATATATATATATATAATACATATATATATATATCATATAATATCTACCACTGCTATTCGAGCTGTGTAAATTCATATCAACATCATTTGCAATACATATATATTTCAAGACTTCTTGCGGAACCCATGATGATGGAACAAGGAACCCAAGGGTTACGCGAAACCCTGGTTGGGAATCGCTGAGCTAGGGTTTACCTGCCAAATGCATTTTGAATCCATTGCTTATTACCCATGAAAGTAATAACCATGAAAACAGCTTAGTTTCATGGAAGGAACAGAAGTGTTGATATATACTCCCTTGAGCTACAATACATCGATATTGGAAGCAAAAGACATATATGGCAAATTTTATATGTTCAGTCTTTCAGTAAGCAAAGCACCTAGGGAGATAATGTAGCATTCAAGTGATCTAATAACGTAAAATACTCATCAACAGATGGAAAGCCGGGAGCAAAGTTGAGATAAAAATTGTTTCTGAATAATTCGTATTCTCCAATTAACTACGGCTTCTTTTCTGAACTTCCTAAATGTTCTAAGTTGGGCGAAAACACCCAACATGTAAAGTTGATTCGAATGGTTTTAAATCGTTGGGGAAAAGACTTGCGAATGCTGGTCCATTTCTCCTTAATTGTGCATTTCGGTGGCCGTGAATGTGAACATTGTGAGTATCGCCTGAATTAGTTCTGGAGTGATGAGCCGTAATTCGTTCGGAAGTGTGTACGGAAAAACGCAGTTGGGAAATAATGGAGAACCGTCTCAAGTCTAAACTGAGCGTAAACCTGTCAACGAACAGAAATAAGAAGAATGGCGGAAACAGCCGGAATTGCTAATGCTACTAAATTCGCCTGTAACTCAACGACTGCATTCGTGGCACAGTGGGAATGCCTTGCGGTCTGTTATTTAGCCCTTGTTACCTCATAAACATGGAGGGAAAACTACTTCGGGAGTGCTTGATTTATTGCGCGTAATTATGTAATGAAGAGTGAATAACTTTGCCTGTGCTTATCTCTCTCCCTCTTTCATTCTTTCTCCGAGAAACGAATTTCATTTGGATGGTCATAGAAATGAACTCAACAATCACCTGGAGAATAAAAACGTTCTAGAGAAAAAGAGACCAAATTGTTTCCCCAGTCACTGGGGGGCGAGCGAGAGGCGTTCCTCGGCTGTTCTTCGTTCGGAACCTACCTGATCAAAGTCTCTCCCGCCGCCGACAGAACCCTCGAAGCACTTTCTTCTCCCAGACGTCCGCTATAAATCTCGGCTCCCATCCCCATCAACAAGCCAAAAGGCTGGATGGAAGTACATTCATTTTGTCTGCTTGTACAAGCACATTGTACTACTACTACCCACGGAACCCACACCACTCCCTCTTTATACTCTTTCATTGCAGGCCGCCACGACATGAGATGAAGACCATGAGAAGGCACATCTGTTACCACGACCCGACGACCTCCTACATCTTTTTTTTTTTTTACATCCCTTCCTCGCTCGCTGTTGCTTGGTGCACATCTAGCAGAAGTCGTGCAATAAGCCATAAAAAGAGACGACTGTTCCGCTCATAAGGAGCGCTAATGGGGCGTGAAGACTTCATTTGCGTGTCGATTAGTTTTCCTTTGCGCTCTGACCGAATTTTGATTCCTCCCCAGGTACCCCCGCCCCAACCCTTTAAACTGGAATAGACTGCTGGGGCAATGGTAATTCGAGAACATGTGAGGAGCTAAGCCTTGCTTTAGGCCGTCAAGAACATGAATGAGAAAGCTTTACTCAAAATATATTGCGCAGGCAATGGAAAGACAATACTATTACAGGCAAAGATTGGGTCTTGCTTTAGCCGGCCGGGATCATGAACGCAAGAAGCTTATTGAAATATGCAGCTGGGTCAAACTGAAAGGCAATGAAAAAAAAAGGGGATTATTGGTTGATTTAAACTGAAAGGAATCAACAATGCGAAAATCTCTCCTATATAGGTATATGTATACCATTTGGTCTATTAGAAGACATAGCACGATCAATACAAAAATTCAGTAAAATATAAATGGGGGGGGGGGGGGGGGGCACGGAAAAGGCAATAATAGAAAAAGTGATCATTGATATGAGTATCACTGAAAATATTTCTGGATCAATGAATTTCTTAATCACTGAAACATATTAATGAAAGAAGGGATTATACTTTACGAACAGCCGTCGTGTTACGAATACACTTTACTGGCATACGGTGGTAAGTGGAAAAGGCAATAATAATAATAATAATAATAATAATAATAATAATAATAATAATAATAATAAATATTCACATTAGTCTTTACTTTCAACAATTTTGATCACTAATTCGAGCATCACACTGAAACAGCGCAAAGCAATGCATGGCAATAATGGAGGAAGGCGTTGTACTTTGATTTACTGTCTGGACCAAGAATAACAGAACCTTACAGCAATCTACTCCTTAAAGGTAATGGAAAAGCAATAACACAGAGGGAGATTACTCCTTTTTTTTTTCTTTAACCTTTCGGCATCACAATGCAAAATGATTTCTTTTTTTTCGAAATACAATGCGAGGTCAATGAAAAGGTAACAACGGAGGCATCGGGTATGTCCTCCTTTAACCTGTCTGAATCGCTGATGGGAAAATCTCACAGACACATATTACGAGGCATTGGTGAGGCAAAACAGACGAAGAAATTGCTCTCTTGATTTAGCCTGTCGGAATTGAGAAAAACAGAACCTTTCTACGTCTGTTCTTGGGTCACTGGAAGAGCAATTGCAGCGGAAGGGATCACTTTTTGCTTAAATCTGCCTGCATCACGCTCCATGAATTCTCTGCAATATATTGCAGGTCAATGGCAAGGGATTATAATTCTCGCTTAACCTATCAGATTTACGATGAGGAAATCTTGCTGTAATATACTGAATGGATCATGGAAAAATCAATAATGTAGATGAAAGGAAGTGCAGAATGATCCAGCTTCTCGGATGTATGCGATAGATTAGGTGCTTTGTGTTTAGCCATCTTTTATTTTACTGGTATCCCACCATAATCCGGTGTCGCAAAAATTTATGGTTATATTAGCAGAATGTGATTATCTGAACCTACAGGCGGAAATACGTTCCTCCACTTACAGTGTTAACCCTCTGCTCTCATTATGATCCAAGACCGATCTCACCAGGCTTCTCAGGGTCGTACTACCATTTATCCGTTTTATTATGTCTGTTTGTATGTTTACGACCCTACACATGCATCAGACAATTTAGGAAAATACATGCACCGCATATCACTATAATTTTCCGCTTATTCAGACACCACATGCATTTCCCGCGCATTAAAGGAACGACAAAGATATTTACAAGTACATCTGTACACGCATAAAACGACGAACATGTCGGTGCAAAAATACAAATGCACTCATACATACTTATATATACGAATCTAAAATTACAAAACACCATTTTGTCTCTACGTGATAACCTATCACATCCTTTGAACCTACACAGCATCATCTGAGAGAGAGAGAGAGAGAGAGAGAGAGAGAGAGAGAGAGAGAGAGAGAGAGAGAGAGAGAGGAGTTTCCTTAATATAGTCACAGAATATTTACAAAACTAAAATCTGCAGATATTTTCAGTTTATTAAATGATCATTGGTATAGAAGAGAGAGAGAGAGAGAGAGAGAGAGAGGTCATCTGAAATCCCAACATATCACTAACGACCAACGAGAGAGAGAGAGAGAGAGAGAGAGAGAGAGAGATTATTTAACAGTCCATCCGCAACTAATACCCTGTTAAAAAAAAAAAAATATGCATAGCCCCACACAACCTGCCGAGCATCCCATGTTAACAAGTCGAACCGGAGACATTGACTAACATCGAAAATTTCCCAAGAACAGATAACGTTAGTCCAGAGGAGACTTACAGAGAAGTGGTTATTTTCGGTTCACTGAGGACGGAAAGAGGGTGAGAAACGAACAGGTGACCAAACGGCGACAACCAAGGATACAAAAGTAGGAAAGGAGATACGTAAAACTGAAAACAGAGAGAAAACTGTAGGTTAAAATATCAGGGACTAACAAACAGGTGAAGATAGATGGAGATCCCCAAAAGGAGACTGTAGGTGGAATTTCGAAGCTAAATTGTACATTCGTTTTATCATCACCTGCCTGGGAATATTTTGAGTTAAGTCGAACAGCAGACAAGGAGATAAAAAGCAACACAAAAAACAGACGAAGAGATGAGATGTAAAAATGCAAACTACATTGCGCATCACTCTCTTTTTAATCTGATTTCCGCTTCAAAACAAGAGAAATACCAGAGGAAAAAGTAAAGTGGAAACACGAATGTGACAATTTCCTATGAAATAGTCATAACTATGGTAAACAACTCTCAATTGCCCATACATACTCTCATGAACAAGTAGCTCCAGAATTGGATTAAAAGAAAAAGAATTGATTAACTTCAAGATCCTGCCATCTAACTGAATTATCAGCTGTTACGAAGGAAGAGATGAATGAAGTCGAAGTTGGTGGAACTGCCACGGACACGGGTGTGCAGAAGGAAATATAATCGTAGGAAAATTGTGAAGACTGGAAAACGGTCAAAAATAATTACATTGTCAGAGAAACGCTTTGTAACGCTGGCGAAAGCGTAGATGAGTTACTGAATAAAGATCACAAAAGAACTCAGAAGAAAGACTGACACTGCATAATAGAAAAGGTGACGTGGGAGAGCAAGAGTTTAATTTAGGAGTGCATATTTTTTGCACACACAAGACACACGGAAGAGAGCTGGATGAAAGCATGAATATTACGAAGATACAAAATCTACTATATAGTATACTGTATACACAGCAAAGGTGACTGTGATGTGATTAGTAATAAAATGGGAACAAGGACAGAAATTAAGATAGACAGAGAACCATGTCACTGTTCAGAATGACACAGGAGTGTGACTTTTCTGTCAGCTGCAGGTTTCAGTGACCCACTAACCAAGTGTCACCTGATAAATAAAACGTTCCATTCAAAATGGAGCCAAAGTTGATGAAAAGACCTAGTGAAAAGCAAAGCCCCATGCTGAAGAACATCAATTCAAAAGTGGAACAGAAGCTTAAGATGGCCCCATTCACATGTCAGCTCAGCCAGAAATCTGAAAATATCCCTTGGAAAGTTAAGCTAAAGTTAAACACCTTTTAAAAAGTGAAGCCGAACAATATGTTCTCTCTTTGAAGTTGGAGCCAAAGTCCAACCCACGCACATGAAAATGGGAGATGCATCTCAAGAAGGCTTCTCTAAAGTGCAGACCAAAGCTCAAGATTTGTAATATAAAGCTAAAGTTTCAGAAGAGCAATCAGTAAGCGGAGCTCAAAGTTGACACAACAATCTTTTGAAGAGCAGAGGCAAAGCTTGGAGGAACTAACCTGAAAAGTGGAGAAGAAGCTGAAAGGGTGCCATAAAAAAAAATGGACAACTAGGAAAGTGCAGCAGGAGCTTTAAAGGTCCACTGAATAGTGGAGGCTCCAGTGGAGACAAAACTTCGACGTGCATTTTAAAAAAAGTGGAGCCGAGGCCTCGTCGACTGCACACCATCCAGTGATTTATCCTCCCTCAAAAACCTCAGGGCTAGCAATGGTCGATCCTTTGACGGCGCTATTGTGAATCTGACGTGCCAAGAAATATGATGAATTTCACTTCAGATGCCTTTTATTGTTCTTCAAATGATTCTCTTCCATTTTCAGCTTAGCCCAAAACCAGTGATGTGTCTTAGACTTGGCGCAAGCATGCAAGCGTGGGATTTATCCAACTTCGTTGACTTCGCATTATTATCTGCGAAAGCTTAAAATGTATTTTATGGTGTGTTATATTTTAGATTTTTTCGTTTTTCTGTGATCCCTTAATTGTTTATTTGTATCAATACTGAGAGAGAGAGAGAGAGAGAGAGAGAGAGAGAGAGAGAGAGAGAGAGAGAGAGAGAGAGACTAATACCGAATATGCAACACTGTAACGTATGTGCAAAGCCACAATGACCTTAATGATTCAAAGCCATTAATATCCCAGCGTCTCACTGTCCGTTCAAAGTGCGCACTCTGCTCTCGGAATGAAGAAATTCTCAAATTATGAAAAGCAATTAGAAAATCACTTCATCCGTGAAACACTTAAAGTAGCACTGAGATACACCCCAGCACCTTCCACCTTACAAAAGAGAGAGAGAGAGAGAGAGAGAAAGAGAACAAAAAATACTTTTCTTTATGTCGTCTCACTTCACTCGTGACTTCAGAAAATGAAGATAACCTCTGCAATAATATTTCGTCTCGGCATGAAATCGGCGGGCCGTTATAAAGGCCAAAAACCACATTAGGAGCGATACTATCAATCTCAGAGGTGGAGATCTCCCATCGCAAAACTTACGGCCTGCATAATGTTTCCCTTTTGATGTATGCGGTGCTTTTGCGTTCAGTGAAAGCACGCAGGGGGGTCATATTTCGTTTGAAAGCACGGCGGAGAAGACATATAGTCTATCTCACGGTGACTGAGGGAACACAAAAAAAAAAAGGCATCACACTTGGCAATATGCGACGACCTCTTTCTTCCATGCAGTCACTACTACTGGCTGATCCCTGCAAAATGCACATCTGTGGTTGTTCATGCAGTCCGGTTTCTCAGATGACTGTCGAAAAGAAAAAAACTCAACACTCTTGACAATTTGCCACCTCTTTATGTTTGTTCACCAACAGGTGTGTGTGCGTAGCAGGGTTGGTGATTTTTAAAATTTTTTAAATAAAAAAAATAAACAAATCAGTGATTTATTTGATTTTTTTGTTTGATTTTTTATTTTTTAGATGTTTTTCCAATCCTTTTTTCCCTAAAAATGTATTTTATGACAGAATTAATACTGATTTATCTTTTAGGTTTCCAGTTCTGGTCTAAAGTAGTATGTACTTGCAATTTTTTTTATATCAAAATAAATAGATGCAGCACAGTTATGCTTAAGTTCTCCAAACCATATTTTTAGATTTGCTTGCTTTCAAATTGAATAAAAAAAATTTAAAAATAAAAAATCATGATTTTTTAAATGAAAAAATCAAAGATTTAATCACTTGATTAAATCAGTTTTATTTAATCGTTGCCAACCCTGTTATGTAGATATGAGCGTTTGCAAAAGATTTCGCCCCTGCGACAATCTGTCTGTATTGTCTATTTACTGAACACTACGCAGATTTTAAAGCACCCAATTTTTCATTTATTTTTCGTCCCGTCGATTTAAACTTTCCCAACATCATGATCTGCGGGAGATGAAGGGATCTTACACATTACAACGCAGCCTTCATATAGTTAAGAAATATGAAATTATATGCTTTATAAATTCCCCGAAATTACAAAGCCATTACATTTTCTCCTCCACCGCAAAGCATCTTTTTCCCTTTTTTTGTGTCTTATCTCTTCCTCGGTCTATCATTCCCGAACACGTCTTCCCATTTACTTTAAAAGCCTTAATAAGTACTTATCCTCCCATTCCCTTATCAATTTCACCCTACGGACTTTCCATGATTATCCATTTTAGAATGATGGATGCCCAACCCTCCTGGTTGTATAAATATAGAGCAGCACATAGCAGAGGAGGGGTAGAGACCGGAGAGGCTCCCTGGACTATACTTACTCTCCCCAAAAACCCGCAATTATCCGCGAAAACGGTAGGCAGCATCGGCTACCAATTTCCAGCGCAAAGCATCATTAAACCGCGGGAGTGCAAAGATGGCCGTTGCTATTCGCCGGTTCCCGATGCATGTCCACCATCTGGCACATTCCGATTGGCATTGTCACCATCTCACCATCCGATTGGCATGTCACCATCTCACCATCTTGAGTCATCGTCGAAGACTACTGCTCAAGAGTTACGGCATCGTTCTGCTAGACCACCTGAGTTACTCAATCGCTACAAATAAAGAACTTTCTGCAATTATCAAATTGCCGTGTATAATGCATTTTGGACACTAGGTGTAAATTCGTTAATTTGTCGTCATTGTATTTGTTTTGACACTCTCTCTCTCTCTCTCTCTCTCTCTCTCTCTCTCTCTCTCTCTCTCTCTCTCTCTCTCTAAAAGTGTTGTCTATTCTGCAGAAGCTTGCTTTGCAAGTTAACCGACTTTAAAAACTGTTTTATAAAACTTTTTGGACATTTTGAATGCTACCAGCAACAACAAAACATTAATCATGCAATTCAAGCAGTGAGATTTACGACGAGTTTGACAATCGAACAGGACTGTATTTAGTTACTGTATTTAGTAGTGGTAGGAAGAGCAGTTCTCTTCAACTGTACTCTAAACATACAGTTACATCACAAACACATATGAAGTGTATACAGGATTAGTGTGTATAGACACAAGTTTTGTGAAGATCAAAGTACGATACGACTAAATTTGGGGACGTGCAGCACCTTTTGAGTTTACTATCTTGTGTTTGAGAGAGAGAGAGAGAGAGAGAGAGAGAGAGAGAGAGAGAGAGAGAGAGAGAGAGAGAGAGAGAGAGAGAGAGAGAGTCCATATTCCCATATGATGGCAATGAATTTTTTTAGGCATTTTTACGTACTATAGATCTTTTGACGTCAGTATTTCTTTTAATTTTACTTTTAATTTTACCTATCTATTCATAGATGCGCGTATGTATGAGTGAGTGGGCAATAACATGTATAAGTGTACAATGACAGACATCTGCCTAAACACACGCACCCAAATATATAAATGAAAGGCAAACGGTTAATTTTGATAATCGCAGTTATTTCCCTTGCAGTTTCTTTAGTAAACAAAAGGGTTTTGAATAATGAAGCATTATCAAACTCTTCCAGGTTATGGTATATAATACTGATTTTGCAACCCAGCCTAAGCATTATTTAGAGCTCCTCTTAGAACCACAAGTGAACACTGAATGCTGGGCTTTCTCCAAGGACTTTGTCGCGGATATTGTCAGATTTCGTTATTCTACGAAAATTTAAGAAATAAAAGGAAAAATAAACTAAGAATCAAGGAGTAAGTGGCAGTAAATAAAACAGAAGAACGCACTATACTTTTAAGTTCTTTTAAGATTATATGCGCAAAGGAAAGAAGCAGAGATAAACAGAGAGGAAGATTAACTTAAATAATCTGCAAGAAGCAGTAATACTTAAAAACGGAAAATGCATGGCCAAGAAACGATAAAGAAACATTTGATTTCTCTTGGAATTATGCAAAACGGGGAAAAAATAAAAGATAAACACGGAAAGGCAAACATAAATAACCCGACAAGAAGTGGTAATCGTGAATAAAGAATAATGCGTCAGACTAAAAATCTTTTCTTCAGGAGATTCTAAAGTAAAAATAACAAGAGACACGAACATCTCTTCCTGCCCAATGATAAAGATGAACATGAAACTCGACGGCTTAAGAGAAAACGCTGAGAGTGAAAATAAAAGAAAACAAAAGGGATAAACAAGGTACGAGAAAGAGACGCTGATAACCTCATGCCTTGAGTAGGGAACATCGTGCACAAACACTTAGCCTTTTCTCTTTAATCTTGAGAGCGTTGTATTCTAACGACCAACTTTCGTTTTGACTGGGTAAATAATTTTCTAAATGAATCTGTCCATGGCAAGACGCCCAGAACTCATTGCCTTATCTCGAGGCTCTTGTTTCCGAAAGACCGACCGTCGCTTTCATTGCAAAAATAATTTTCGAAATTGTTTTGTGATTTGTCTTACTTAAGAAGCCATGACTGCAACGTTCCATCTTCAAGCCCCGTTGTCTCGTGCAAAGCTTGTTTAGACAGGGCAATACAATTTTCCAGGGTGATTTTTCCAAACCAGGCAGTTTCTCACCTCGTTTTATAAAGACTAACCTTCCTACTGACTGGGCAAATATTTTGAGATTTTGCGATCTTGACTTATATCCACAGCAAGAACCCCCTTTTTCATCTCTACAAATAATTTTCGACATAGATTTGTCCAGACCGCCACGCATCATCTCGTGAGCCTGCGGTTTCCGAAAGACTAATAACCTTTGTTTTGAATTTTCCAAATTGATTTGTGACCTGTCTATAATGGTGAGAGGCCCCGACTTCAAACCTTCCATTTCTCAAGGCTGTTGTCTCGTGAGACCAACCTCAAATTTGACTGGGCAAATAATTTTCGGGATTGACTTGTCCAGGACGAGAAATGAGGATCGCAACGTTTCATCTTCTAAAAACGGAATTGGTACCTTTTTACCAATGATGAACGGTTCTACCTGCAGATCTCATCGGCAATAGGTCTGTATTGCAGGTGTTAGAAACTGCAACCTCACTACCTACCCCAAGTGCGAGAATGGAAATTACTCGGCAAATGATGCAGATCATAATTGATATTAGGAAACAATCACAAGAAAAAAGTCAGGCACAATGACCCCTGTATATAATACCTTATATCTATACAGAGAGTTGCAATGAAAAGAAACCACAATAGTCAATAATCAATTCTATATTTAGGTGGAAGAACTTACATTTCTCGTCCAAATATAAATTTACAAAATGAAAATTTATATATCACAAAATTCGTAGCGAGTGATACTCGAGAATATTTTATTTTTTTAGAAACGCAAAAGAAAAAACAAATCACGCAAGAGAGACATTTGTGTCTAGGGCATTTGTCGATCACATAACTTCACTGTCGTTTTTTCGTTTTTCTTACTGGTTTAATGCTGCGAGTTTGAAGGCGGCAGAGATGATGCGAAAAAACTTTGACATCCTTAGATTTTGTTGTTTTTTCTTTCCACAAATACACATAAAACTTTAGCATCACGTTTTATATATTTCGTGATAAAGTTATTCATAAAACTTTATAACAACACAGTCAATATTGAAGGATGGAAATAAAAGACTAGCTGGTCTAATATTAGCTCGAATCATCTACTGACATAGTGGGAATTATACCGGCCGGGGAGGGGGGCGGGGGGTGGGGGGGGGAGAAAATGAGTTCGATGAGGAATCACGAAGTGTTTTTGCACTTGGGAAATTAGATCGATATTACTGTTGTCACTGATGCTGTAAAGAGGAGAGCATTTTACACTTCAAAGAACTGGAAGTTGGTTTTATACTTTCTCATGTGCCTTTTTAGAAAAAATTTCTCAATGAAAGGTAGATTCTTAGTAGTAGGTTCATGTCCATTAAAAGCTGCCGTAAAACGCACTAAAGGACTCCTCAACCTCATACCTTTCCCCAACCCCAGTTCCTTACACGAGATCCCCCCCCCCCCCCCCCCCCCCCCACTCACAAACTCCCCACCCTCCCGGTTTGTCCGACGAGTAATCACCATTCCGAATGTAATTGCAGAGACAAAGTGAGTATTGGAAGCCCACTATTAGCTTATTAGCATGTCAGCAAGAACAGCTTGTATGATGATTAATTGGCATTCAACACTCTGCCGAGTCTGTGGCCTATTCTTCCTCTATGGTTCTTAGCCCTTATTCTCCAGGAGGGATCGGTTCAGGCTCTCTCTCTCTCTCTCTCTCTTTCTCTCTTTCTTGCATACAATCATACAAAGCAAACCCTTTCACTTAACTTTTTTGGAACAAACACACACACACACACCCATGGTGCTCTCTCTCCATACACACACACATACAATATATATATACGTGTTTGTGTGTCTGTGTGTGTATACATGCTGTGCATACATATCAAAACCCTCTCACAAACAACGGGTATAGTTTATTATCTTCCGTCATGGTCGTGTAAGGGAGCCAGCAAGCAGATGGCCATGGAGCCAAACTGACGTCATGGGGCCCATAATTTGTGAATGATCAAGTAGCCCAGTACTGCAGATTACAATGGAGATCAATAGCTATAAATGTTATCAATCTTCTTCTTCTATGTTAGAGCGACCGAGACGGGATTATCTGACCTAAACTAGCTATATGCTACCCAGAGAGTACCCTGTTTTTTTATGAGTTCAACACCTGCTTAGTTAAGACTGCAATGGAAGTGATGGCAGGTGTTTATTTGTTAAAATGAGGAAAGTTATACGACTCACAAAATACAATTTAACTTCTTTGTGTTTAACTGTCCTGATATCCTGCCAAAAGATACACAATAAGGATTTATATTGTTTATACGTATTTTTGTCCTTTGAATGAGCACTTAGTTTTACGTATAAAATCCACATTCTGAGGAAGAGCGTTTATCACCATGATTTTTCTATATACTTTAAAACACCAGACTTCATTGCCAATTCCTTATCGAAGTACTGAATACAAAGCTCATTATCAAGTAACAAACAAAACAGCAACGCATTAATTGTCATGATGAATTTTGCTCCATATCAAGCATTAAAGAATGCGTAATGGTCAGAACTCGTTTGCTGCTCATCTATTTCATTAACCGTGAAACTTCGCCCAAATGTTGTCGAAAAATGCGCTGACGTCAGCGTTCTTTTCAATGAATGCCAACAGGGCTCGTTTTCATACCAAGATCTTGGACACATTTTTTTTCCACCTTCCATGCTTGGCATTCTACAAGACCCTATCCACATTATTACCATTCTACTTTCTTTTTTCTTTTGTTTTTTTTTGCTTTGAATGATGTGGCGTCTTCATCTTCTCCTCTCGCTTTTTTTAACGAGTTCTAATTAACTTCTGTGATTGTGCTATGCCTTATTTGAACTGCGAAATGAATAAGTGAATTTGGTAACCTTTCTGGAGTGTTCAAGAAGTTCATGAAAGTTGGTGCCTTTTATTTCAATGTTGCGGATGTTACTTCTCTTGTTTTGTATGTGTGTACACATACATACATATTATATATATCTTGAGAGAGAGAGAGAGAGAGAGAGAGAGAGAGAGAGAGAGAGAGAGAGAATGATTACCAATATTCTGAGGTTTGTGCAGCGTTTTCTTTCCAGTTTCTCTCTCTCTCTCTCTCTCTCTCTCTCTCTCTCTCTCTCTCTCTCTCTCTCTCTCTCTCAATTATTCAGTTTTGGCATTCAGGTGAGGTGAAATCCTACCCTTATCTCGGCGCAGCGCAGTGTTAAGAAAAGAAAACATTAAATCGAGCTAATCTTTTAATGTCTTTTTCTTTCGCCCACTTCCATCAAATGCTAAAATTAACCGGCCCTCTTATCTTCCTCCATCAAATTTATTGTGTCTTCTAGAAACATTTTAGATTTCTCAACACTATCTCTCACTGTTCTTGATTGCAGGCTGCGCTATCTTCTTTGCTATTCAATTTTTACATTTAACTGTTCTGCGAATTTCCATAATTATTAGTTAAATGCTTGTAACACATAAAATGTCCTTTTTTCGGACAATAAGTTTTGAGGTTTTAATTGTACAGCTTTTAAATGGAATATGGAAAAAATATACACTACGCTCTCAAGTTTCTTATAAAGGGAGCTGTTTTTCGTTTTATTTTTATTTTTAAACATCCTCTATATATATAATATATATATATATATATATATATATATATATATATATATATATATATATATATATATATAATATATATATATATATTAGGAAATTTGAAGAACATGAAGTACAAGCTCTTACTCAGTAATATAAGGTTGTGCCGTTTCTTCTTCGTCTTCATTTTTATGATAGATCCATTTTATTGAAAGTACCGAATTTTCAAACAAATTAGGTATACGTTGCTGCTGTTCGCGATAATGTTGGGGCGTCATGCTTTTGTTTCAGGCTGTTTCTTCTTCATGTCCAGAATACTCTCCTACTCTACTTTCGATATGGATCACTGGAGCTGTTTTCTGTGGTCATTTCAAGTTAGTTTACAACGTCAAAGTTTACGATGCTTGTTCGTTTCTTAGATATGAGTACTTATTGATTTCCCCTGTTGTAAATTTCTTGAGATGCCGTCCTATTTGTGGTTTGAAGGACAAAACACACTGTATGAGCCATTTTGGCGCAAGGAGGAATTGCGCTGTCAGAAAACAACTATTTTCATTTTTGAAAACATACTAGTCACATTCCATCTCACTTCTTCCTTCTAGCAATATTTTTCGAGACCTCTTTGGGAGTGGTGCAGCGAGGTCGGCGGTTCCAACAACAAACAAATACGTAAGAGGACAAGAACGTGCTTCAAGGAGTATCAAAGGTATAAGACTTTGTTTTAAGTATGCAAATTCTTTATCATATAAATAAAAGAGTCACGACTTCAAATTCTAATACTTGCCTGAGGAAATATGATGGCGCATTGCAAAGGATAACAGAATAACCAAGAAATTTCATTTTCTGCTCTCGTCATTGATCAGACAGGTTAAGAGGCTGTAAAAATCTTGCGAACACAATTTCACCAATAGAAATAGCTTCTACAGTATCCTTGTGATTGATATTTGCCCTGACTACAGCTAAACACTGAGTTTGAGTTAGACACCATTGGTACACAAATTCAAGTGGAGATGAGAATTGTATGCCCTCATAAACACGAATGTGTGTTTGTTCTTTGGCAACTACAACTGCTCCCTCAGAAAAAATATCAACATGATGACAAAACTATTGAATATAATAATTTGGAAATCTGTCGTAAGAGTCTACTGAGTCCTGTATACCTTGAAAATGTGGAAATCAGTATTATAAGCGGATTAAATCGGGCTAATTCCATGTTCCTCATGAAGAAAACCACTTAAACGTCACGAACTTCAGCCTCGCAAAAAAATAAATAAATAAATAAATAAATAAACATAAGTAAATAAAATAAATAAATACTCTTACCGCTTTAAAATAATGAGAACAAACGAAG
This sequence comes from Macrobrachium nipponense, assembly GCF_015104395.2. Classification (NCBI taxonomy): domain Eukaryota; kingdom Metazoa; phylum Arthropoda; class Malacostraca; order Decapoda; family Palaemonidae; genus Macrobrachium; species Macrobrachium nipponense. Next base: position 9,131,610 of record NC_087218.1, read on the forward strand.
TGAGTGTGAGTTGGTCTGATAAGTTGAATCTCTGTGACAACTTATTATTACAAAGGTGACACCTGTTATAAAAACAGAACATATAATATCTGCATTCAGCATCTAATTAGAACCCTTAGTTACGATAACATAAGTATGCTAATAATGGAAAAGCTGATGAGCCTTTAAATCAAAACTGTTAAAAAAGCCAATCTCTCTCTCTCTCTCTCTCTCTCTCTCTCTCTCTCTCTCTCTCTCTCTCTCTATATATATATATATATATAGTATATATATATATATATATATATATATATATATTATATATATATATATATATATATACATATGTATATATATAGTATATACACGCTTTGTATAGGGGTTGATACAAAATAGGAAGTAATAAACTCAGTACCGAAGCTGAGCACAAAATAAAAAAAATAAATAAATAAATAAATAAATAAAAAACTAAAAAAACTTTGAGTGAAAGAAGAACAAAATTTTCATACTGGAGAAATTTCTCTGGCTTACATTCTAACCATGACGCTTGGTGCACCAAACTTTTGTTGTCCGTTAAAACCAACGAAACAGGAACCAAGAACAACACCGTCAAGTAAAACCAACGAAGCCGGAACTAAGACCTCATTTTTCTTGAAGACACGTTGCAGGTACGATTGTTTCTCGAAAGCGCTGAATAAACCTTGATTTACTGAAAACAACACTATCAGCTGAACCCAGCTAAGACTGGAACACTTAGTCTATACGACAGCATTATCAGCTAAAACCAAGTAAGATAAGAGCAAACGCCAAATTCATCTGAGGACACGAGAGCAAATGCACTTACGCCGAAAGAAAAGAAAAAGGGGTTATTTTTCAGCGAAACGTGAGTCTAGACCTTTTATCAATGTTGGTTTTTCTTCTCTTTTGGAAAAATTCATACTTCAGCAACCAACACCTTCTCTACACAGCTATAGTGATTACAGGTAAATTCCACAACGACTGAGTAATACTTAATGTAATGACGCTACTAATGCAATGATAAGCACATAAAGCATAAGGCCAAAGATTATAATCCAGAAATAACAACCCCCAAATGCTGGAAAGGTTTGTTTGTTTGTTTGTTTGTATGGTATTTTGACGTTGCATGGAACCACCAGTGGTTGGTTATTCAGCAACGGGACCAACGGCTTGACTTAGTGACTTCCGAACCACGTCGAGATTGGTGAACTTCTATCACCAGAAATACACATCTCTCACTCCTCAATGGAATAGCCGAGAATCGAACCCGCGACCACCGAGGTGAGAAGCAAACACCAAACCAACCGCGCCACTGAGGCGCTAGAAATGCTGGAAGGGTACATGGCCATAGATTAAAAATCCTTGAATAACAACTCTGAAAATATTGGAGAAGGGTATATATCAGACAATATAGCTTTAATAGCTCACCTGAGATGAGTATCATGTTGCTAGAGAGGCCTCCTGACTTTCAAATGAACTTCATAACAAGACAGCGGGATTAAATAATTTTTTTTTAATAAAAAAAAAACGATGAAAATAAGACACGGTATTTAAGAACATGCGGAAACTAACAAATTTATGCCAAGCTAAGACATCAAACAATTATTTCATTCAATCAGCAGCAAAGCATTGGAACTTTCTTCTTGCTCCAGTTTTTCTTGAACATTTTCACCTTTCACCCTAAAGGGGGCAGGGGCACTGGGTTATACCATTCCTTTGGCCTTTGCTATCTGAATGAAATAACTGTTACCCTACGTCGGTTTCAGCATAGAAGGACCATTATGCTTTTTGATAAAATTTTCCGTTTTCTCTCTCTATCTCTCTTGTATACACAGACACGTGCATGCATGAACACTTTCCATACAGCCTGGTACTTTTGTATATTAATATTTATATACAAATGTTACAACGTTTCATGAGTTTGTTACCTATGATATTCTTTTGCTATTTAGTTTTCCCTTACGCTTACGTCATCGTCTTTATCTAAAGTTTGAGAGGAAGGGATGAGGGGGAAGGAGAATAGTGGAGAAACTACAAGCCACAAGCGAGGCCTCTCCTTCCTTTTATCACCAGAGAAACGACAAATTCCAAGTTTTCTCTTTCCTTCCTAAAGCGTCAAAAATAAAAGCGAAATCTCCAAGTCAATGTCCTCACTCGCTGACTGCATAATATCTTAGGTGACACATCCTGTCTCAAGCACCCAGCGCCTTCTCTGTACAGTTATTTAGCACAGGTAAATTCCGAAACGACTGACCAATACTCAATATATCGCTAATGATATAATGAAAAGCATAAATTTAGATGAATTCATGTCAAGTTACGAGGTAATACAACTATTTCATTCAGTCTACAGCTTCCCTAAGGGTAAGGAACTACGGCCCTGGGATTTAGATAAGGGCAAGGGGTTACCGTCCCTTTGGCCTTTGGATCTGACTGAAGTAATTGTTGCCCTAATTCGGTTTCATCATAATATGGTCATCAGACTTTAAAAGATCTCGTAGTTGGTCCCTAATTCTATTAGTGGCTCACATACACACACAACACATTCAATACTACAGCATGGCATTTTTGTTAAAAAGTTATATGCATTTCTATATCATTTTATTTATTCGTTATCTTGGATTCTATCTCAACTACAGTTTGAGGGAGAGAGGTGGAGGGGAAGTAGACTGGGAGAGAGGGTGTGGGAAGGGGGAATTGAGGTGTGGTGGTGGTGTAATACCGTAGCGATTGCTCCCCCACGTGAAGCACAAGACATCTACCCCCCTTTGTCACTAGATGACCGATCAATTCCCCATTTTCTCTTCCCTTCCCAAAGCGTCAAAAATAAAGGCAAAATTTCCAAGTCAATGTCTTCACCCACTGACTACATAATGCCGTAATCGTCGGTGACACATCGTGAAAATCTCCCTCCGAGAAACTGCTTCTCGTGCATAAGAAAGAAAACATGTTGGTTCGACAGGACAAAGAGATGAGAGATGACAAGTTCCCCGTCAGTCCCTATAAGGGACGGATGATGGAGGGCTCCATAATGTATGGGAGGCCGATTTCTGGTTGTATTCGGCGATCATCGATGTGTAAGACAGATTCGCGTTCCACTTGGACGCTAACCCTGGCAAAATTCTTCCTGAAATTCAGTTTCCCTCAAACTTTAATTATCGCTTCACTGATCTGCAATCTGTTTTCGTACAGGAAGAAGAGGAGGAGGAGGAGGAGGTGGTCGAAAAGGAGAGAATGGGGAGGATGTGTGCCGCTGAGTGAGAAAATTACCGCAATTACATTTTTAGTTTACAAGAAACGTTTATATAGAGTATTTGAAGCAATAAATAAACCGTTGTTCATGTTATATTTAGCTATTATTTGCCACCGCCGTCAATCACTGAAAGTGGTGTTTGGGCAAGATGTTAACATTGAAACTACAACCATAAAAAAACACAAGCTTAGACACGGAGATGTCAACATCAAGGATCGAAAGACAGTGTTTGTTGTCTGTCAGCGAAATATGGGAATCATAAAGTGACTCCAATTTTGAAATCAGCATGGGGCTCGCAACCTCATCCTAAAAAGCCATTCTAAGGAACATGCTACAGGTCTGGTGTGGTTGGCAATGGTTCATGAGACCATAGAAGGACAGTGCCCGAGTGTAGCCTTATTGTTGACTTAAAATAAGTCAACGACGGGAGATATTAGTTTTGGATCTTTTTTTTTTTTCGAAAATCCATCTCTGCAAACCATTCCGTGAGTTGAAAATGAAATCATGATATGAGTAGTAAATTAATGGAAATACCATCCCAAAGCCCTTAACTAGCCCAGGAGCGAAAAACTGACAGGCCTGCTTACTGAAGAAAGGAAAGCTACGAGTAAGAGGCAAGATAAACTTAAGTAAAAAGGTTCCACAGTTACTGTGACATTCGCTGAAATTCAATGACGAGCTGTTCCTCGTTCCTCCTGAACGATCGCTCGGAAATAACAAAAATACCTAACTGGAGCACGGTAGCGTGCTTTCTTATCCCTTAAAATAATGTTTCTAGAAGACCGTCGGGCAATTCAGAGGCATCAAAATGATATCTTGGGGTCATCATTCGATCGATTATATAAATTGTCTCTGATACAGTTTTAACATTTATGAAAATTACATGTTTCCTGACAGGCCAATTCACCACTGACAGGCATCGTAATTGTCTCCGAAAAAAGTAATAAATTGGGAAAAGGAAGTCATCTTCCCCGACACTCCGCATTTCACACCAGTATGTTATGAACCCTAAAAACTCCTCCATCTATTGCCTGTTAAATGTCAGACGTCTCTAGTTAAGGGTGAAGGCGTCGCTGAAATGACGGGAGATTCTGCCGACTGGTGGTGGTCGTTTCGTCGTGGCCTTTTATCAAACTTTTTATTTATTAGTCTTTGCGGCGCATTCATTGAAAAATCAAGAAATGAAATAACACAGGCAAAGGAACTTTGTCTTTCTTTTTTTTAAGGAAATGAAATAACACAGGCAAAGGAACTTTGACTTTCTTTTTTTTTAAGGAAATGAAATAGCACAGACAAAGGAACTTTCTTTTTTTTAAGGAAATGAAATAACACAGGCAAAGGAACTTTCTTTCTTTTTTTTAAGGAAATGAAATAACACAGGCAAAAGAACTTTGTCTTTCTTTTTTTAAGGAAATGTAAATAAAGGACATTTGGCAAGAGAAATTTGTCTTTCTTTTTTTTAAGGAAATGAAATAACACAGGCAAAGGAACTTTGTCTTTCTTTTTTTTAAGGAAATGAAATAACACAGGCAAAAAGAAGCTTTGTCTTAAGGAAATGAAATAACACAGGCAAAGGAGCTTTGTCTTTCTTTTTTTTAAGGAAATGAAATAACACAGGCAAAGGAGCTTTGTCTTTCTTTTTTTTAAGGAAATGAAATAACACAGGCAAAGGAGCTTTGTCTTTCTTTTTTTTTTAAGGAAATGAAATAACACAGGCAAAGGAGCTTTGTCTTTCTTTTTTTTAAGGAAATGAAATAACACAGGCAAAGGAGCTTTGTCTTTCTTTTTTTTAAGGAAATGAAATAACACAGGCAAAGGCTTTGTCTTTAAAGGAAATGAAATAACACAGGCAAAGGAACTTTGTCTTTCTTTTTTTTAAGGAAATGAAATAACACAGGCAAAGGAACTTTGTCTTTTATTGAAGGTCGTTTTGAGGCCGTATATATTTATTGTATGAAAATGAAAAGCCAAATACGGAAAATCAGATCATAAAAGTCTTGTGTACGATAGCTTACAACATAATAATAATAAAATAATGATCTTTGCAGAAGGCAAGATTTTAAAGCATGAAAACTACAGCTAAGGAAATTAGCAGGAATTAGTTGAATTTTCATAAGGAAGACCATTTCAGAGAGAGAGAGAGAGAGAGAGAGAGAGAGAGAGAGAGAGAGAGAGAGAGAGAGAGAGAGAGAGAGAGGCATGGATAAAGAAATAAAATTAGAACATGAATTTTTGATTTTCTGCAGCTTTACCAAGAAAGATTAGATTTTGTTAGGAATGACAGATGTCTAAAAAGGGATGCCATTTGAGAGAGAGAGAGAGAGAGAGAGAGAGAGAGAGAGAGAAGCCCACGAGAGAGAGAGACAAGCCCACCTTGGGTCGTACAAGTGGTGGTCTCTGTCCAAAAGCCCCAGGGGCCATCTCGCAACACAACCGGTGATGACGGATTGATGACCGTCTGGAGCCACCACTCTCTTGTTTTTGTTCCAGGACTCCACCTCCTGGAACAAGGGGCGCCAGAGCAGGGGTAAGCGAGAAGCGAGAGGAAAGAGGGTGGGGAGGAGGACCTGGAAGGACCTGGGCGGCTAAGAGGAGACGAAAGGTTAGAGGGAAGGGGGGTGGTTTAGAAAAGGTACCTTTGTCATAACGCCCACTTCCTTTCATCCCATAACCAAAACCATACATTACGGTAATGACGGAATGCAACGAGCGGAACGTTCATCTAGCTCGCCTTGCGTGTCAGGCGCGATCGCCATCAATCAAATGCTGTCAGAATCTATAACGCTTTCAATTTCAGCTGTAAAATTCGATTTAGTTTACGAAGGTACGTCCAGGGCATACTTCTTCAGCGTCCATTGCTTTTAACAGTTGTTGGTGATGATGGTTTTACATATAAGTGAGGATGCAACATTAATTTAGGGGAGCATGAGGCCTGACTTAATCTTTCTG
>NC_087218.1:9140308-9157808 GCF_015104395.2 Macrobrachium nipponense
GTAGCCATTACCCATGGTTTATGTTCTTTTACTTTATACGATTATTGCTTGAAGCATAAATAACCTGGTAGATGTCACCAAATTCATGAGTTGTGTTCAACTGGATTTATTCAATAACACACGATGCAGACCAATGAAAATAATCCCTTCTTCCAGCTAGCTTTAGTAGGGGTAAACTGATAGCAAAAGATGTAATTACGAATTTCTCTCTCTCTCGTTAATTCCCTAAATTGAGAGGTCTGAATATGCAAAATAATTCAAATGTGGAACCATCTGCCGGGGAACAGACATAAGGTAGCCTCCACTTAGCAAAATTAATGCTGAGGATCTTGCAATAGTGTTTCAGGGTCATGTGAAAAAGGCAATGGGCAGAAACTGGGGCCTATAAACTCGCAGTGACAGTGGCTGTATGATCTCACACACGTGCTTCTCATAGTACACAGAAATATGGTAAACAAGTTTTAAGAAATTATCAATAGCTTTATCTTTTCCTCTCTGAAGAACGGCCATCCCAAAAACTCTAATCAGGCCTGGCACAGACCATTCACCAAAAAAAGGAGCAGGGAGGAACAGGAGTAACGACCTTGAATGAGGTGACAGTTAGTTTAGTTTAAGCTGGCCTTATGCCAGCATGGGCCTTTGCCCTAGACATGATTAAATGTGAAAAGGCTTATAACGATTAGTGCTGTACTCTGGACTTTGCCTAACTATAAAGATGAATGCGCTTTAAAGCTCTTTGAGATCCTAACAATCTGTTGGTATTTACCACAGTTAAGGTGTGTTGACACTAGGCTTCACTCCACGCTGCATGCGTAAGACTCATCACCAACTCCTCCCAAGTTCTTGTTAGCCCCGCATACTGGACTGCTCATCAGGGTGGCTTAGTGGTGTGGCGTGACTCTTGATGAGCAGTCCAGTAGGCGGGGCTAACAAGAATTTGGGAGGAGTTGGTGATGAGTCTTACGCATGCAGCGAAGGGGAAGCCTAGTGTAAACTCACCTTTAGACATGAGAATCGTGGTTCCCCAAGCTACAATCTTTGAAAGGGACAATTTCAGGTCATGATACAAGAACATAGAATTTAGACCAAAGGCCAACAAGCACTTGGAGCTATGAGGTCATTCAGTGCTGAAACTGAAATTTACAGGATGAAAACCTCAAAGCAATTTCACTATGAATCAATTAGTAGGAGAGGGTGGAAAGTAAGATGGAACAAAGAGCACATGAATGAAGGTACAGTTAGAAGAATGAAAGGGTTACAGCTACGACCCGAAGGGATGCTGCAAAGAACCTTGAATAATGCCTACAGTTCACTGCGTGAAGTGAACTGACGGCCCTAACAACACCCCCCTCCCCCCCTCCTACACGGAATGCCAGGTTATGAATGGACGACGAAGAAAAACAGAAAATGACGAGAGGAAGAGCCCTACCTCGACGAGAAAAAGTGGGAAAAGTGAAGATTATATTTTTCCATTGAGGTTGACCGCCCACTCTAATCTCCCAGACGATAGTAGGCCTCGCTGAATTATTTCCTCCGTTACTTAAACCCGGCATAAGTTACTATTCATCGGGTGATCGTGAACCCTTCATTTTCCCGGTAATTAACGATTCCAAAGATTTGCTGGATGAAGGGCAATTACTAACAATTTTCGCTCTATGCCGGGGATGACCGGCTGATCGGACACTTGAGACCTGGATGATCGGATAACAATTTGGTCGACGATAAACAATGAAATCGATGTCTTCATCATGCAAATATATTGGCCTTAAATCTTCATAAATGAATCGGTTAAAGGTTTTACCTATATACTTTGGAACACTATGCATTGCTAGTCACTGGTCGTCGGCTCTCTAATCCCTGTTCAAAGAACCAAATAATAATTTTACAGTGATTAAAATGATCCATAAATGGTGACGTGATAAAAGGGAAAAGTGAAGGCCTCTTATACTCCAATTTTATTAGCTGTGTATATATATATATATATATATATATATATATATATATATATATATATATATATATATATATATATATATATATATATATATATATATATATATATATATATGTATGTATAGAGAGAGAGAGAGAGAGAGAGAGAGAGAGAGAGAGAGACAATAAGTAAACCAAGACAAAGGGGAAACATCCCTATAATATCATTAATCTTATCACTAACATCGACAAACTTATTGTTGTTAGTTACAGATGAAATTCAAATGTTTATTTTCTCTGTTTTGTTCCAATCTTCCAAAAGAGCAAAATAATTTGATGTACAATACTGGCATAGCAACTACCAAGGTTACCGCCGCCGCCACCGTCATCCAGTTGTTAAGTACTGTATAGAGAACTCTAGCCGTGTTCATCATTCCTAAACATTTGTGTTTATTGCTGTTGATTTTTTTTTTTTCTGCTTTCGTCCAAATGGCTGACTGATTGAAAACACTGCTTGCGTCGCAGCTACAAAGGTTATCAGCATCGTTATCGCGATTGACTACGAGATTCTCCGTGAATTCAGACGGCAGCCTATTCTTTCGGAAATGCGATTACAAGGAGGATTACATCCGAATCCCTCCATATTTTCATGATTACCATCATCACAGAGTAAAAAATTACAGCGCAATGAAGGGGCTATTGACAAGTACTACAACCAATACGCGTTGGTAAACATAAGTTTAACCATGGTTCCTTTTTGTTTATTAAATGCAAGAAAACAGGTTCTGATTGCTATCATTTTCGGGCCATTACAATCCCTTCGATATACAACGACGCAAAATGACAGCTCTCGGTCGGGTTTTCGAACGTGGGAAGTGTAATATAATGTTTCCGAATATCGACGACCGATCGATTTTGGGGCGGAAGTTGCTGGTTAAGAGTTGGGTCGTTGAGTTACTGGGTGGGAGCTCGAAGGATTGACCTGTCATTACTGTGTTATTCCATACAGCGGATGGGACTCGTCCCATAGGCCAAGGGGAATAGTAGTAGCTGGTGGACAGAAAGGTATGAGCTACCACGAACAGATGTCAACACCAGAAGATGCTGTGCGAAGGTCTGGTCCAGAGATGAGAATTCTAGACAAAAGATGTCCCTGCTACAAGACGCTGTGGGAACGGCTGGTACAGAGATTGGTACGCTCTAGGCAACATAATTATGTCCCAGTCAGAAGAGGCCGGAGGATTGGCTAGTACAGAGATGAGCAAATAAGCTATACTAGAACAGGCTGCAGAAATGGCAGTTTGATTGATAAGAACTCTGGGCAAAAAGATGCTAAATGAATCCTAAATGTTGAAAAATTAAAAGTAAGAGTAAGAGAGAGAGAGAGAGAGAGAGAGAGAGAGAGAGAGGGCAGATAGAGAGAGAGAGAGAGAGAGAGAGAGAGAGAGAGAGAGAGAGAGAGAGAGAGTTTAAGAAAACTGTTCAGGGCTCAAAATAATGAAAAATCTTTTGTAAACAATCAGACGCCACAACAAAAGACTGCCGAAAGGGAACGCCACTGAAGCTATGAGAATTCTAGATGGTAGGTACTGCTAGCAGATGTTAGCGAGAAGGCTGTTCGAGAAATGGGAATCACAGAATTGGTAGCAAATTACGAAAAGACTGTGTAAAGCTGGCACAGAGAATGAACGATCTAGCCATGTAGGAAAGCATAAGGAAATAGCCATAACTGCGTTCGATATCAACACAATTCTTTTAGTGTGGTCAACTGGTCAGTGCCAAAATGTCGAATAATGATAGAGATACCAAGGGTTTCCTGGTTGTTTTATGGAGGGTGGTACATATCACAGGGTAAAATGCTACACACTTTGGAGGGATATGAATTCTGGATAGGTTTTCTGGAGGACCACAGAGTGAATTTGAAGACTGGAAAGATGGGAGTTATGCTGCCTCTACTGCAATCATGATTTTCCGTGGCAAACCGATTCGTTGCACTTGTTACGTAAGAAACAAGAAATGCATTCGGTACATCATAACGTGTGGGCCATGAACGAATATGAAGTGTTCTAAGATATATTTATGCCGGTAAAATATTACGGTTATCTTCTCTCTGAAAAAATAGTATTCCTTACCCCTTAGCATGTGGTATACTAATACAATTCAGATTCGCTATTTCGCCAAGCAGAAAACTAAAGCAAAACATTATTCAAATTCAGTATATCAATCGCATAAATCGGCACTGGATCGTACCGAATGGAAATTTCATTTTCATGCAGATTCGTCATCTGACTTTATGAAGAAATCCAAATCGCCATAAATTAAGGTTAAAGTTTTCCGTGGGACTTAACGTTAAATCCGAGAAGCTGGTCTATACGTAGTATCGATGAAGAAAAAGAGAAACGGTTACCCCCTATTTGACGAGAAAATATTAAGCGTTAGTTTAATAGATTATTTCTCGCTCCGTTGGTCCAGGTTCAGAGGTTATTCGCCACAGCTTCAGACGATGCTGCTATTTTATACGTTCAGAGATGTAGATACCGAAGTCGATAAGGAAACCCACTTTCAAGGCAATTCAAGAAGTGTTGCTTAGAAAGTGGAGATAAGCAAGTCTTACTTAAATTATATATACATTCACATACACACACACACACACACACACACACATATATATATATATATATATATATATATATATATATATTATATACGTATGTGTATATATACAGGCGTGAATATATATACACATATATGTACATTATACATATAATAATATAATTCTATTATATTATAATATATATAATATATATATATATTATATTTATATTTATAATATATAACAACATATTATATTATGTGTATATAAAGAAATATAAGCAAAGTAGCAGTAACATTAAAATACCATTAGCAACGATCAATATCATGACATGCTTCTGTGGAAACTCTCCGTTGTTCTTTATTTACTAAATGAAAGTGATATCTAGCTCAGTGAAAGTTTTCTCATCAAGCTGCTTATCTAAAAAATATTCTTATTTTTGAAACTCTTTTACCTTCTCATCATTCTCAATTACAATTACAGGTTGATTTATCGATATTTATAATTCTAATGAGTCTTATGACTGACGAATAATGTTTATTTAATTTGTCTTTATCTCAATAATCTTTGTAACTAAATGTTATTAAGGTTTTACTCTGTTGAGTTTACGTACAGACATGAATGTCAATAATAGTCAAGTACTAGAAGAATGATCTTTGCCAGTTTTTTCTTCCCAGCACAAAATTTAAACTGACAAAAGTCTTCCAGTGCAATTAAATTTGTTTAATAAATAATAATATTATTATCATTAATATTCAAACTCCGCAAACAATCATTTATGGCAAGTACCACAGACATATGAAAAAAATTAAAAAGAAAGACGTTTTAAAAGAAAATTAATAACTCACATTCCTTGTTCATTCTTATTGTTTTCCCCTTTACCGCTAGACTGTGTGGTATTTTCGACGGCAAAGTCCTCGAGTAAATGTTATGTGTGTGTATATATATATATATATATATATATATATATATATATATATATATATATATATATATATATATAATACACACACACACACACACATATAACATTTACTCGAGGATTTTGCCGTCGAAAATTTGTATATATTTTTTTTTTTCTCTCTCTCTCTCTCTCAGCTTCAGATTGTGTGTTTTTCTTAACTGCAACGTCCTCCCTGTCCAGTTATATTTCTTATTTCTTTCTCTTCAGTTTGCGTGGATGTCTCGACAGCAAAACCTTCCAGTAACAGTTGCATGTTCTGTCATTTTCTTCCCTTTAAAATTGTAGTGCTTTCTTGGCAACAAAATCCTCAAATAATGTCACATTACAGTAATTCCGTATCTTTTTTTTTCACTTCTTTTTCTTTCTCTTCAGGCAGTATGTTTGTTTGTTTGTATGGTGTTCTTACGTTGCATGGAACCAGTGATTATTCAGCAACGGGACCAATGGGTTTACGTGACTTCGGAACCATGTCGAGAGTGAACTTCTATCACCAGAAATACACATCTAAAACTCCTCAATGGAATGCCCGAGAATCGAACACGCGGCTACCGAGGTGGCTGGCCAACACCAACCGACCACGACGCTGAGGAGGTTCAGGCGGTTTTTTTTTTTTCATAGAACCATTCTCCCTTAAAAGTTACACTCATTTATATTTTCTCTTCGATTTCACACCTTGCCGTTTTCTTAATTGCAATATCCTCCTGTGGTAGTTTTACTACATTCCATTGTTTATATTCTATGGCTTTCTCGACTTGAAAATCCTTCGACTACAGTTGTATTTCCTTCTAATTCTTGTTTTTTCTTTCTTTTTGATGGCGTGGTTTCTTCGACATCAAAATCCTCGAATTATTGTTACTTCTTTTCTTATATTATAAATTTTGTCTTGTCTTTCAGCTTTCTCTTCAGATATTTTTGCTCGACAACAAAATCTCTCAGTAACAGTCACATTCCTTAATATTTATTTCTTCATCTTCAAACTGTATGGCTTTCTCGACGGCAAAGCCCTCGTGGGCTTGACTAATTTCTACATGACGCCCAATTAGCTCTCTGACACGCCGTAATTTTTCCCTGCACTGCCATGCAAAAGTAACCAATCAAAAACGTCGTGATTGGGATGCAATTTAGTAATCTCTTTAAACAATCTTTTCGAAAGCCATTCGATTTATCGGGAATCACTCAAGCTTATCGCAGTGATTCATCACAGTCCTCGAGGTCGTAATTATAGCTCTCTCTCTCTCTCTCTCTCTCTCTCTCTCTCTCTCTCTCTCTCTCTCTCACTAACATACACACCCACACAAACGCACGTAGTCACAAAAAAAACGCACACGTACCCACAAACAAAACACAAACACACACGATCACAAGCTTACTATATAAAACGAACACAATCATAAAACACATACTTGCCTGCATAACATACATATGCTACCGTAAACGTACATACACATATGCACACTCACACACAAACACGTGCACACAAAGGATGAAACGGAAGGCATACCACAGACACGTGTAACAGAAACACGTACGTCACACCGACACAATAAAAAGCTCTGATCCAATCACATGTACACACACACACACTCGAACTTGTACAATCAAACACTGAAAACGAAACGAGGAACTAGCTGTCTCGTTAATACCTTTGCTATGTCCGTTGATTGCTTTTTTTTAGACAGTTTAAAAAATAAGGTATACGGACGATATAGACGACGACGGACTCTCTGCAATGTTCCCGTTAGCAATCTTAAGAATGCCGTCTCCAGAAATCATTACATTACGGATCAGAGTAAATAAGAATACATTAGAACAGAATATGGAATTAAGGCCACAGGCCAAGCACTGGGAAATAGGAGGCCATTCGCGCTGAAACGGAAACTGACAGTAAAGAGGTCTGAAAGGTGCAACAGGAGGAAAACCTCAAAGCAGTCGCGCTATGAATCAATTGTTAGGAAAGGGTGGAAGGTAAGATAGAAGAAAATATGAACGGAGGTACAGTAAAAGGAGTGAGAGGGGTAGTAGCTAGGAGTCGAAGGGACGCTGCAAAGAAACTTAACGCCTACAGTGCATGCAATAAGGTGCACTGATGGCAATAACACCCCCCACCATAAGAATAAATAATCATACGAATAGAAAACTTACACATAAAAGACAGCAACAGAACTCCGTATCTTGAATCCACGCGAACCACTTTCCACTTCTTGTGATGGTTTGCCATTCGAACAAGAAACCTCACTTCTGTGGCCAAGCATTATCGCCATTATTCTTAAAGCAAAGTTCTGTCAGCTAACTCGGCTGAACGGGGTTACATATCCCCTCGTCTTCCATGTCCACCTTAAAGAGGAGAAAACAAAAACGCGGATACGCCTAAAATCTAATCCCCAATTTCTTAGCCGATAGAGTAGTGTTCTACAGCGACTCATTGAACTCTATATCCGTAACCTTCCGAGGTAACTCGTTAGCAGACAAACAAACAAAAGACACAGACGAATGCGTTCTCCTTCAAAGCACACAACACAATCTTATCAGGTCATCTTTAATGACGCGAAAGCAAAGGGACAATCATATTGAAGCAACCTATGCCCTTCTCTCATACTGAATAAAATTTTCAGTTGGCATTTAATAGGAGGCATTATTCTCACGTTTCCTTCACTCGCCGACACACGCGCTAGTTGTTCAACGTTGCAGCGCAAGCATGCATTGTCCGCGGTACTTATAAATGCACGGGCATCTACGTACAGCTCCCTCTCAACAAGTACTTAACGTGTTTTTGCATATTTTGTCGGAAGGAGAACGAGTTGTGGTCACGATTTTCAAGATTTACGGCGATTTTTTCCCCTCGACTCGTTTTTTTTCTTTCGTCTGTCTGGAGAGAAACGACCTTTGAGAGATTTCACGCTAAATGTAAATTGAAAAAAGGCAAAGCGAACGGTTCTTTAAACATTCAATTAACATTTTCTTTTTTATTTGTTGGAATTTTTGTTTACTGAAAAGAAGAATATAAATTATCATTTAAATAGTCATTCGACAACTGTTTCTGTTTTATTTGTTTAGGTTTTCTTTGCAATGTAAATTTTATAAACGTTTTACCTAGCATTCTCTTGAAACACTGGATTTACAGTGACTGATAATACTCGTAAGTGACAGCTAATATGAAATCACTTAGTCATTACCTTGTTCGGCATGATCTGTCTCTATCTTACCCTTACCTAAAATTTAAGAAAATCTTGTACTGATACACAAGTCTCCCTTTGTGCGTGTGACGAATCATTCCAATGTCTAAAATATAAATCAAGCACGAGAATGTTTGAAATGCTGATGTTCATTAACACGATAAGCACGAATGTAAACTTCTAGCACCTGCAGACGTCCTTGGACTGCGTCCTTTCTCGTGATATGACGCAAAGATAATGTCGAGGATAATATTTACGTTCCAGCTACAAATATTAAAACCGGAATAAGTTACTATAATTCCCACTCCACTTTGGAGAAGAGTCTAACTTGCCTTATGCAAAGCAGATATTTACTAACATTAAAGGGCCCATATTTTAGGAATTCTAAGTACTTCCAGGGTTGAGTCCTCGCAATCTTGACCATACAAATGTCGTAAAATTTAATGTCATTTGTATTATTCGTTATTTATCTTACAGAAATCATAACTATTACAGCGATGTGTTATTCTCGTTTCATTTCTTCTCATCTGAAAGTTACACAAAACAAAAAAACTATAGGGCTTAGGTTCATGACTGAGCCACGAAAGGGTTTAGCACACCGTAAATAATTTTCATTTTATCAATTAATGTAATAATGGTTGATGCCTCTCGCATTTTAAGAACCACCCACCGGTAATTATTTTCATGGGCAATACATTCCCAAGAAGTAATTCTGTACACTAACATTATTTCTAATTTACTTCCTGCTGATACACTATAACCTTTTCGAACAGATAATTAATCTTTTTATCATTTTATATACGGAAATATAAATGCTGTCTTTTAGGAAGGAGGTTCCATGGAAGAAATTTCAGTTATTTTGATATGAATCATTCTATACGATGACAGCTTGGAACTTGACAGGCTCCGACGCAAACTAAATATAAGACGGTAAAATATTTATCTGCAGCTGCATTAAATGCCAACCAACAAGTGCGCGTGCGCGCATCCCTCCCCTCCACTCTCAGTTTTTATTTATTCATTTTTTTTTTTAGATGAAGCTCTTTTGGTTTATGAAGTCATGTCTGTTTGTGCCTGGAAATACACTGGAATTCATCCAACACTTCACCATTTACTGCCACTGGATTCAAGAATATAATATAAATTTCCAGGTACAAAACAGACATGACTTCATAAACCAAGACAGCGTCATCTGAAAAAACAAAAGAATGAACTACAGGAATAAAATAAGGGGTCGTGATGCGTGCTATCATGACCTGACTGCTGCTTACAAGCATCCAAGCACCGAGAGAAAAAAAAAAAGAGAAAAAGAAAAAGTTAAGAAAAATAAAAGACAAAAAGAGAGGATGCATGCAGGAATGCGATAACTGGATCCACGGTAATATAACCGAGGTGGTCTGGCTATGTACCGGCAATTTGTTACTTTAATGTGAGTAAGTACTATTATTTACCTTGTTTTTACTTCAGTTAAATTTCCGAGATAAAGATAAAAGATTTACTCTTCTTTGATCGTGAAGGATCACACAGTACTTAATAATGGAAAAAAACTAGACTAATATAAAAGAGATCATCCGTCTCTCAAGAATGGGTTGGACCGAAACTGCAAGTTAAGAAGACCACACGACTTCAAAGTATACATTCCTTTTCTCATAACAGATTCGGCCAGAAAGATCAGATGCCAAAAAACACAAACAAAAATGAATGAAGCATAAAGCCTAGTTACAAACAAAATAAAAAAAGTAAAAAATGCGGCGAAGTTTCCTCAGCGCAGTCGAGTTTTCTGTACATCGTATAATTAAGGCCACCGAAGGGGAATTATAATTAAGCAGAAGTTCAGACATAAATGTTCTTTCTCAAAATGGGGTGCACCTAAAAGGCCAATCACTAGAAAACCAAGACGAGAAACGTTACTCATTAGAATGAGCAGTTAGGCAACCATATACAGGTAGAAGAAATGTGCCTTTTCTTACGCTTAAACATATAAATGACTGAATAAAGGTATAAGCCACGAAGGAAAGTGAAACACTGGAGTAGCTGCAAGATCTTTCGACTCAACGTCCTTCAGTCTGCTAAGTAAAGGACGTTGAGTCGAAAGATCTTGCAGCTACTCCAGTGTTTCAATTTCCTTCGTGGCTTATACCTTTATTCATGCATTTATCACGTTCCAAACTTTCGTGATTCAGTTATACTTATAATGACTGAAAAACAAATGACTAAATCTGCG
The DNA here is from genome assembly GCF_015104395.2 of Macrobrachium nipponense. Classification (NCBI taxonomy): domain Eukaryota; kingdom Metazoa; phylum Arthropoda; class Malacostraca; order Decapoda; family Palaemonidae; genus Macrobrachium; species Macrobrachium nipponense. The sequence goes on from NC_087218.1 coordinate 9,151,195, forward strand.
AATATAGAGAAAGCTGATGTACTCTGCTACTAAAATCTATTGTTACATGGAAGTAAATACACTGTGTTATAAAAAAAATAAAAAAACATTCTCTTTCAGATATGGCGGACACAGACAGAAAAGGCAACGACAAACAAGCAAATTCTCTAGGCTAACACCTAAACGGAAGCGCACGATAAAAAAAAAAAAAAAAAAAACACACACACACACACACACAAACACAAAAAAAGCAGCATTCTCAGAAAAACAGGTAAGATGAAGTTGACAGGATTCAGGCCTTATACAGGTCGATGAACACGGAAACAGAGAAACGAAAGTATAAGAGAAAGAACATAATATGAAGATAAAAAAAAGGGCATCCCGTTAAGAAAAACGAAGGACTGAAAATACGCACGATTCAAAGACTAATACTGGTGGAGGTGACAGACTCAAAACGTGGAAAAGTCGGGTGAAAAAACATATGACTGATGAAAAAACATGTAAGTTCCTATTGACCTAATCTTAAACAATTGGTCATCTGTCTTTTCACAGGCAGACTTTTTCAAGTCTATTCATATGTATATTGAAATATGAAATGATGACTCATGTTTTTCAAGTCTATTCATACACATATTTAAAGATGAAATGATGACTCATGTCGAGAACGAAGTACATGCAATGGAAGGTGAAAAGACAGAAATATTTAAATGTTTTTCTTTACACTTCATAAATATCTAGGATTCCGGTCTTAACTAACTATTATTTCTACTGTCCATTTCAATGGCTATTTACCCGGATAACTAATTATTAATTGTAGGATTTTATAAGGGCATAACATGACAAAAATTTTGCATTTGTGAAACTCATGATCCGTATTAAAAAGTAGATGAGTAGATTAAAAACAAACAATAAATTGCAAATAAAATAATTGAGAATTAAAAATCTTTCAATTAGTATCAGTAATAAAAACAACAGCAACACGAACAGCCGCACAATAACGGTATTTATTACATATCGTCGTAGTTATTCATTTACTTATCTAAAATATTTGTAATAAACTCTTTTTATGATTACTATTATTAATAGTAATAATATGCTGGAAGCTATTATTATTATTATTATTATTAAATTCCTCTTCCAAGACCGAGCCGTGGCACGAGCGCATGCGCGTAAAACAAAGAGGCTCGTCTGGCAGCATAATACTTGGGCCACTGTATCCGAATAATTCCTCCAGCGGGAGTCTCACGACTGCCTGAGGTAAAGACCTCAGAGGTCCCGGGGGCACATGAGCTGTCGTGCCCCTGGAATCAAAGGACTCTTAACGCCCGATAAATCTCATTGGCTCGCCTGGCAAAGGGTCCCAGGTGTAAAGCCATCACTTGCACGTGGGATTTAAGGATTGCATTAACGTCAACAAGAGATGCTGCTGCTGCTGCTGCTGCTGCTGCTGCTGCCTGCTGCTGCTGCTGGTTTGAGATCCTGGGCGAGGAAATGGGGCTTAGGTAGGGGATGGGTAAATGGTGGGGGTTTCTTTGCAATCTTGCGAAGTGTCGGAGGCTTCCTTGGGAAAGCGGAGATGGAGTAGGGTGAGGTCAGTTGCATAAAGAGGCTGTGGTGTTTCTTTGCTATCTTGAGAACAGCAAGATGCTCACGGAGGCGGGGAAAGAACTGAGGAAGGTATGGGTTATTTTTTAACAAGGGTGAGGAGCTAGGATGCTTCTTTGCGATCTTGGGAAAAGCAAGAAATTCGCGGAAGTGGAGAAAGTGCAGGGGTACTGAAAGGGGTCGCAAGTTGGCAGGGTTGAGATGGTGCGTTTCTTTACTCATCTCTGGAATCCCAAGTATTCCATGGAGAAGAGAAACACAGCTGGAGTACAGTAAAGAAAGTTTCTTTAAAAGCTTGAGAATCCAAAATGTCCAAGGAGGTGGCGAATGAACATCAGTGGTACAGAGGTGGTAGATGCCCCTTTAACGTGGGAAGGGATACCTACAATCTGGTAAGGAATAAGGAAAGTAGCTGTTTAGACCGTACAAGAAGAGGGTGATCTAGGGGTTAATGAGGAAAATCATAATATTATGTACGACGCAAGCAGTTTTATTATTATTGTTTTAATTCATCCGGCTAAATGCCTTTTTGTTGTTTTTAAAGAGAGGCAAGGGGCTGGCGGGGTCCAGAGGAAGGGGTGTTGGGGTGTTTGCAGATGAGATTCATCCTAATAAGATGCGCAATGATTTACTTTCATTTTTTTTTATATCCTTTACTAAGAATGACAAGTGGGCCCTGACACTGGGATGGGAGACGAGTTGAGAAGAGTACTAAGGACTGCAGCTGATGGCGTCCACTGCAAATGTAAGCGATAGAACTGAACACTATCAAGCTAGTATTAAAGAGGCATTTGCTGACTCCACTACACAACCAAGTGGGGTAATCTCAGTCTAAACAGGGTATGAGGGTTCGAATCCTACCAAAGATGGTAAGGGTTTCTGAATTAGCTTTCAAAGACCTGCAGTGGTAAGCGTGATAAATGTATGCGGACATCAGCAAGCAATTGCTGCCCTATATATATATATATATATATATATATATATATATATATATATATATATATATATATATATATATATATAATTCACATCCAAAAGGTAATTAATATAGAGGAACCACCCGGGCATCAATGTAGCTCATTGGCAGCCCCAGCAGATGAATTTAATATTTATGATATCTTTTCGGTATGTCACTCCCAAGGTACGGTTATATATATAATATATATATATATATATATATATATATATATATATATATATATGTGTGTGTGTGTGTGTGTGTGTGTGTGTGTGTGTACTGTATTATATTATATATATTATATATATTATATATATCATATATATATATAATATTATATATATATATATATAATATATATCTATATATATATATATATTACACATATATATTTACATATATATATATATATGTTTTATATATACTATATATATATATATATATATGTATACATATATATATATACACAATGTGTGTGTATGTGTGGTGCGTGGATGTTTGAATGTTATGTATGTGTGTGCATTTTTTATAATTTTGAAATGTTTTATCCATAAAAATAACTGAATTCTTTTAACATCTCTTGGTAGGAGTTTCTATATTTCTTTGCAAAACCAGTATAGAACGGCGAGGTGTCTTTCGTAGAATTTATAGCACAATGGTTAAAAGCTCATTGATATCCGATATTCAACATAATGCATCACAAGTAAAAAAAAAATAGGAGAGAGAGAGAGAGAGACAGAGACTCTGGCAAATAGTCTCGCAACAAAAAAGAAAGATTGTGTGTGTCTATTAGAACTGGCGTCACAACATCTTCCTAAAATATTGACGTCTAAAAATCTCTATCTCCCCCCCCCCCTACCCCCCCACTCTCTCTCTCTCTCTCTCTCTCTCTCTCTCTCTCTCTCCTCTCTCTCTCCTCTACCTCTCTCTCTCTCTCTCTCTCACGAATTCCTCGTCTGAATAAAAGGCACAGCGTCCATTCCTAAATCAATATATTTTCTATCTTCTTAGTGCATTGTCCTTTCGGACTCTTGAGACGTTTGTCCACATTCCCCCTGCCACAAAACTCATTCATTCCCACCCCCCCCCCCCCCCCACCCCTCTCTCTCTCTCTCTCTCTCTCTCTCTCTCTCTCTCTCTCAGATAATAACTCGAAAGGAGCGCACAACACAAGGTGAAACGTTATCATCTATTCAGAAGATTTCTTTTGAGCTACAGGTAACCCAGCGGTGGGTGAGTGGTGCATTACAGAAATTAATGTTTGGTCGATGGAAGTAAGTCCCTCTCGGCTGTGGCTCTTCCTATTGGGACGGAGAGAGAGAGAGAGAGGGAGAGAGGTTATCATTTCCTGTTCCATCCATCATTTCAATGAGATAAAAAGAAGAGTCAGATTACCTTACTCGTTTTATCACGTAAATGAGTTATATCTTGTCACTTCGTCATTTAAAGAGAGAGAGAGAGAGAGAGAGAGAGAGAGAGAGAGAGAGAGAGAGAGAGAATAAAACTATCAAGTACGTGTTCCTTCGTGCTACATTGGATATATGTATATAATGTATACATACATACACACATATATACACACACACACACACACACATATATATATATATATATATATATATATATATATATATATATATATATATATATATAACATATATATATATATATATACTTAATCTCTACAGGTGCCGCATGTAAACTGTGGATACATGCAAGCACTGTCTATCAATCTATTAATCTTTGCTGGCTATCGGCTCCGGACTGGGTCTATCCGAACTGTTATTATACGAGGTACTGATGGTACACTAATACTAGAACATGTCTCTCACGCGGTGCATTTCACAGGCAAATGTCCAGGAAAAGACTGACCTCTTCCATAGAGCATTTGTTTGGGAAAAGATCTGCCTTGTCCATGTGGCATCCTTATGACATTTGTCCAGGAAACGGTCTTGCCTTTTCCACGTTGCAGAATCCATCCCAAAACGACCGCGCGGAATGAAGTCTATCTCGATGAGCATCCGTGCGAAGTCATCGAGGGAGGACATTGTTGTCAAGCAACTTTTAGGTGCGAGAGATATCTCGCGATGACGTCGCCGAGGCTGACGTTGCTTTTGTCGTGGATGTCTTTCGGTTTATGGCACGCTGCGGAGAAAGCATCTTTGAAGCATCTCCCTCTCTTGTCATCGTATATTTTTCAGCTTGTGTTAAATGCGAGTCCAAGACGCCTTTACGTTATATTCTTCCAAAGGGGCCACGTCACCTCTGGAGATATGATAGAAATGCTTCCTTTATCTGATCCCGAGACTGGCTCGGTAAATTCTCGAGTTATATTGTTGGAATGATGAAGGAGAAGCCCAATATGATTTTTTGGATACAATATCAGCGTTTTACGTCGTAACAAATCTAAGGAGTTCTGATATCGACTTAATGAAAATGTGCACAGGTAGGCAAGTTTTATTTTTTACTTTCTCCTGCTTGTTGTTTGTGTGTGTGTTTGCGTTTTTTTAAAACTTATTTTTACCGTTGTTATTTATGCATAACTGTATAAATATCTCCCCACCCCCAATCTCGAGTTACCACAACCGTTGTGCTAAAACAAGCATAATTTCATTTCTATGTGTGTCTATAAGCATCTCTTTTTAAGCTTGTCTTGCACTACATGTGGAGCCGACATAACATTCTCTTTCTCTTAATACGCGTGCATCTGCGTATGACTATAAAAACTAAATTATTTCTGTGTGTGTGTGTGTGTGTGAATCTCGAAAAACTTATTTCATCTCTATTTTTTTCCCTTACCTACAGATTAGACGAGGCTGCCTTTCCAAGAGTCCTGCATTTCTGTTAATCTCAACACTGCCCATAAATCCAGTTTATCAGCGAAATCAATATAATTTCATCAAAGAATTCTAACGTTATATAAAGCAAAGATGAACCAAGAACGGCCTACAAGTGTCCATCATGAGATACTACCAAATGAACACACAGACACACAAACAGCAGCTACATAAGACAGACAGTCTCAGTGAACCTTGCATCATATCAGGGATACAAGCGTATCCCGTCTTTGATGTGGCTGGTCGCCGTAAATAGCCGATTAGATAATGTATACGTTTTTTTCTTTCATTGCTCCGTGCCCGGTTGGCTGCCTCTGGCTACTTCATGATTTAGTATATAAGGCTTTTTGCTTGCGGTCTGTGGACCAAGGTGTGTGTGTGTTTGAAAATACAGTTTCCAAATACTAAATTCTTTCTTTCTTGTTACTTGTAAAGCAATGTGTGCATCTACCCAAAACAACGGTACATTTTATGAAGTTGCGCGTCATACTATCTAAAAGCTGTAAATGGAAGAGCTTGTCTAAGTCTGAAACTGGGACTTTCAACAAAAAAATTACGTTTTTTAAAATCGGACTTCTAGAATAAGGTGTAAGTCTGTAGGGGTGAAAGGATCAGTCTTCAAGATTTGCACTGTACAGTTTTGAAATGATTGAAGACGAGTGTGTGCATGTCTCTAAATACATTAAAGTTTTAAAGACCTCCATTTTCGAAGTGTGTGTGTGTGTGTGTGTGTGTGTGTGTGACCTAGAAATAACAGATGATACCAAGACTTAAAAATTTGTAAATGTGACTTGTATAGCAAGGTACGTGTGCATGTTGGTGGGAATATTTAATTTTTCAGATTATACTTTCGAATTTGTTGAGTAAGTTTTGTGTGTGTATACGAAAATGAGATAATTCACTAAAGCTTTACATTATTGTTATTTTCGTCTGAACAAATCATATTCATCGCTTTCCCGGCCATCATGAATTTAAGAATTCAAGTGCAGTGAAACTTCTTCTTTAAGACTGACACTATCTCTAGAATTTACATCAATTCATTAGCAATTTTGTTTAACATTTGACTCATTAATTAACAAGTATATCCTAATTAATTTACACAACATACAATAACTACAATTATCTTTTTTTCACAAATTCTGGTGTCAGTTCTGAGAGCACTCATGAATTTTCAGTGTCGATGATTGTATATACTTTTGATAGAACTAGTTCTTAGTATTGAATTTGTCAAACAA
>NC_087218.1:9162808-9210308 GCF_015104395.2 Macrobrachium nipponense
CTTTTTTCGAGATGGGGCCCAGATGGAAAGGGGAACCTCTTGAAGGGTATGCAATTAAATGACTGGGGCATTACTAACATTCATGACAATTATCGGCTTCCTTTTGAATAAGCACCTAATCTGACGTTGGAAACGTGTTCTGCCTCTTTTGGCCCACCCATTAAATTGGTTACGCGGTAGAGAGGACATGGGAGGCTCGGAGCCGCAGTGAAGCAGGTTGTGGGCCTATAGCAACCTTATGAAAACGGACTTGTGGACGTGTATGTGTGTGTGTGTGTATTTATATGCGCATATACTGACTCCAGTCAAATACTGTTATCATGTTTATTGGTTTCTGACGTGACGGCAGGTACCAGCAATGAACTTGGATGTTGGAAGAAGCTCAGTGATAGAGAAATGATTATTAAAATGGGTGTCTGGGGACACTAATGGCCCAGAGACTGGCGAAAAAAGAAGGCCATAGAAGAATTGCACAGTTCGCTGCTTTACTGACTTGTCCAATAATACTATGCCGATGAGGGTGGCGGTTGAGCTATGAATGTGGTTATCCTCGGAGTGCCTGAGTACGTGCTATTTCACCCATAAATAGTGTTTTGTACGAATGTCCACGTACAAGCAGCAAATATACAATCATGTTTAAAAGTCTAAATACCATAAAATACCTCAAAACTACAGAGTAATAACGTCACAATAAGCGACTTAATACATGGAATGAATATTCCTAAACACCTCTAGCGGCGTAAGCTGGCCAAAATGCGCCTCCATCTCCGGCACTTTAAAAACGCTACGAAAGGGAGCGACTTATTCTGAGCCGGTGCGAGCGAAGTCCCTCAATATTTGCAAGGTAGTGTACGCAGGGCAGACGCCCGGAGATAAAGCGAAGATAGGAGGCAGTAACCCGGCAATCATGAGCAGGAGTTCCTTATCAGGGAGACCGATCATCACTGGCGAGGATGTTCGGGGCACTGACTGGCAACAGCTGAGTCCGCGGGGCAGTAGGGCGGCACGACCACTTTTTGTTTACCTTTCGGCATGTTCAGGACCCACTGGGCATGTTGTGCATTTAGCCCCCGGTGTCACAATGGCGGGTAGATGACCCCCACACGGAGCTCTGGCATATATGTCTATACCCGACTCCTCGACACTTTTCCAATATCTCTTCATCTCTTCACTTTCTTCTCTCGTTCTCTTCACATTTTTGTTACGTATGCCTATTTTCCATCAATCGTTCGTCCTCGATATCCTTCATCCTATCAGCCCCTGCTGCTGGCCACCTTCCCCTCCTTTGCTTCCGTCCTTCGTCTTTTACTCGTCCTCCTTAAATATTCCTTACGTCCACCAACCCCCGGGCTTCCTTCCAAACCCTCTCATCCCCTTCTCCCTTCAGTACCCTCCGAGTTATCTACTCTGCCTCCCCACTTTTTTTTATAGCTCTTTCATCCTATAATTGAACCTGTTACAGCATTTTAAAGAGAGTCGAGTCCAAACAGCCTAGCCCATGCATGCCCGATTCACAGAAATGTTTAATGCAGATGTAACAGAGGTCGTGTATTTCGGTTCAATGTTGTATCAAGTTGCGCATAACAAGCCAACATGAATCGCAGAAACGTTTGATAAAGTGAGTGAATTAAGGTAACGAATATGCCTAACCCCATTTCTCTGGGCATCGCACACGAAGACACTACAAAAATACAAGATGAAAGGCACAATAATAATAATAACAATGATACACAGGGACCTATACCAAGATCCACAGGGCAGACACAATACATAACAAAAATATAATTACATGAGGCTAAAAAAAAGAAATACTGGACGATTGCACCCCAACATTGCTAATAATACCAATAATAACAACATACAATATGTATCTCAATTGCACAGCTCCTATCTAGTATCTATCTGCCGATCTTTCGTTGTTTTCACACCTACACGCGTGTTCCCCGACACCATCCAGTATCTTTCAACTTGAGACCATAAACAGATACACAGAATGCGGTGTGATACACAGATTGCAGGTACACACACCACGCTAAGAGGCATGAGTGAACGGCAACGCAAGCTCTCAAATACAGTGATTACAACAGTATCTATAGTCAATATAAAATGGAAGAGGTGGGTTGGGTATTGCTATTGGGTATGGTTCACAAGGGTACAGTGAAGGAAGATATTATATGCTTTTGATAAAGTGATTATGACAATATCACTGACGGAACTATGAGATACAAGGAGAAAACAAATGCTAACAAAAATCGTAATACTTGAATACCGTGCAAGGCATTAAAAAATATCAATGACAATGCTGAAGAAAAGTGTGAACGAAATAACCAAGCATAGTGCATGGCATTTGAGGTCATCTAAAATATGAATTAAGTAAAAAGAGTTTTCTGTACTGCGTATAATGCTGTACGAACCGCGGGCCATGAAACTTGCAGATACGGCCTGGTGGTGGCCTGTTCTATAGCGTTGCCAGACGCAGTCATGGCTAACTTTAACCTTGAATTTAAAAAAAAAACTACTGAGGCTAAACGGCTGCAATGTAGTATGTCTGATGATTGAAGGGTGGATGACCAACGTACCAATTTGCAGCCCTCTAGCCCCAGTAATTTTTAAGACCTGATGGCGGACAGAAACTCAAAAAACGTCACTTACGAAACAGAGGTCTCGTTATTATGTCGACTCTCTTAGCTGATTTATGATGTTCAGGATCAGCGGATTGCTACTACTTCTATTCATCTGGGCGGTTTTCCATGAGCATCTTCTTAGCAGAACGACAACAATGTGTTAGTAAGGCCTCAGGATGCAATGATGAAGAACAGTAATGCGCATTACGGTCTCTCGGGCATAGCTGCTCTCCTAAAGAAACCAACCCTATATATAGCAATAGAAACGGTAGAGCGGGAACTGGCTTCTCGGTGACGGAAGGGAAATCTTATGACCCTGTTCCCAGTAGCCGTACCTCCTAGTAGGTCGTCCGTAATGATGTGCCAGATATGGGAATTCATGTGCAAATTGCGAACGCTGATTCCCGAGGAATATCTGTGGCTCTTCAACGTACTTAAGCAATCTAGGGAGCAGCTACACGCACTAGGTCTCTGCTTCGTTACATATTATGCGAAATTCATCTGCATACCTACGGCAGGTATCGATTACTGATGGAGAGACTAGAGCCATATCGTCGGCATAACAGAGGATGTTTATTGTTATTCCGTGGATGGTGCATCATACAGGGAGCGAGTTCAATTTAACATTCAGGGCGTCTGAGCACATATTAAATAGAGACGGTGAGAGAATGCCACATTGAAGTTGTATGACAGCTCCACGGAGAAGAAGCAATATGATACACCAATTACACCTCTTTTATGAAACTTTAAGAGGAATTTCAGATAATTCACTCTTGTCAAACGCTCTCATCACATCGGCGAAACTTACCTAAGAACACGGAAGAGGCTGATGAAAAGTAATAGGTCAGCAAATCTTCAAGGACTTCACCCTTTATAAAGAGCCGACTCTCACATCTTTGATGTAATTGCGCTGATTGCAATCGGGCGATAGCTGCCTGGGTCAGCTGCATCTTCTAACGTGATTTTAATTGATGGTATCAAGTGGGAGAAACTGGTGAATTATGCAAGCACTGAATAATGCAACAAGCAAAATGTAAATTACCGGGTGGCATAACTTGAAAGCTTCTGCAGGGAGACTATCATCGCAGGCGGGCGAATTATTACTGGGCAAATTCTTTGTGGTATTGCTGATGTTACAAGGGAGAATGAAATAGAATGTTATCATTAAGGAGGCTATCTACTCCCCCTTGAGACCCTTGGTCATTTATACAGTTCAGAACAGAGTTAAAATGATCAGCCCATGCACACACTTGCGATAGAACTGTCTCCGACGGCTTCTCCTGCTCTGTTATAGTTTCCTGATCTTTTGATTTATGGATGTGATGTCATTCCGAAGACCAGGGTTATCAGCAAAATGTAATTTCTACAGTTAAGATAATAATGTAGCGTCATCTGATAATAACCACAATTTCAGACATTTCTTTTACAGCAAATTACACCAACTTTTACAGAAAAGATTGCACAGTTCGGTAACCATTTCTTTCCCTCTGCCACCACACTCTGGAATTTAATTTTTTCTTCTGCTTTCCTGATTCATGACCTTTTTCCCCTTTAAGGAACAGTGTCTCATTTCCCTTTCGGGATTAGAGTCCGCTGCTTCTCCCTCCTTTTCTTTTTCTTATTTTTTCTAAGGTCTCGGCTAGATTAGAACAATTTGGCTGCACGTACACTTGCCCTTTACTTAAAAATCAGTATTGTTCACAGTAATTTTGTGCCTCATGTTTTGATGTAAGAGATTCATTGCTGAGGCCGCCTTCTTAACAGGTCCTTCAAGAACAGTGTCACGTTAGCTTGCATTCAGAGCTCTCTCTCTCTCTCTCGATGAGGAAACTCAACAATCTGCCGTGGCTCAGTGGAAGTGCAGTGGTTTCGCATTCGTATGGTCCGGGGTTCTATACCGGCCTTCCGCCATCAGTCGACCCAGATGCGAATGGCTATCAGCGTCAGCTGGGGTCAAGAAAAGGGCCGCTAAAAATAAGAGAAAAGGCGCAGGCAGGAAAACTACGATATAAACCTGCCTGCTGCTTTGTCCTATTAATTAGTTTTAAACATAAAGCGCCACTAAGAGCATTCACTCCAATTATTCATTATTTGTTGCCCTCAAGCACAAGGGTAATCACAGGACAGGAAACTTATCGAAAATATACACGATAAAATTTATTGCAAGATTCACGTGTCTCGAAACGCATGTCTCTAAAGGTGAACAAACGAGGTAAACGTAACTTTATTACAGAAACAAACTTGTATAAATTAACGATATATGAGTTAGGTAAAATTGAAAATCTGATGTTTCCGAAGGGTTACTAATAAATTAGTAGTGCATCCATAAAACAGGTAGCGAGTTCTACTAAAAGAATATCTGCGTTAGAGAAGCCGCAAGTATGCTTAGATACAATCTAATGTAAAAGAAAAAAGAAAGAAGCAAAATTTTAGTTGGGGAAAAAATGATCGAAGGAGGAAGGAAGAATGTCGACGAGAAATAAAAAAAAATAAAATAAAATACAAAAACTGTCTGACCGAACCCGGACCAGAAAATGTCAAGTTCTCGCAGATAACAATTTGGCAACCCAAGATCTCCCTTAGATTCCCAGAAAGGATGGTCAGTTACATGTCCAATAGGCTGGAAGACCGTCATCTCAGATTGTCCTATGAAATCTATACTGCTGATCGAAGAAAAAGACTCAACAGCATTCTTGGAATTCCTGGGAGTGAATTTTTGAGAATTTTCTTTTACATGCGTTTCAAAGGATTCCGGTATCTTTGTGATTCCACGGTTTCACAGATTTTCTTAGCGAGCGTTTTTGCGACACGCGATGATAGTAAAACGAACGGCAGGTGAACTGAGGTCGTAAAAGTGAGACTGGTCTCTCTCATTTCAGCAACGGCACGCACCCTAATCGCAGGCTAAAAAAGATTACGTTCTCTTATGAATTTATTTGTCGTTGCATTTCGTGAAAATTTCGATTTAGTATTGTCTCGCCAACAAAAATATACGAAAACTGTAATTTAAAGCACTATTGATCAAGCAAGGTCCTAAGGTCCACATCAGGTCTTTTATATCCTTTCTCTCATTCTTTAAATCTTCAAATTATAAACCCAAGAGGGCTCCAAAACAAAACCAGGCTGAAGAGAGAGACAAATTACAGGGAAAAGGTGATAAATAACTAAATATAATGAAGCAGAAGTTAAGAGAATTACACTTACATTCAAGAGACATAAGCAGAAAGCATGAATGAATTTGCTCCTCGCGTAAACATCTGGAGGGCAGTCAGAAGATTCCACAACCGCCCACGGCAAACTATTTCGCATATCAGTTGTATAGCCAAAATAAAACTCATGGTAAACTGAGTATAAAAAAATGACATATATATATATATATATTAGAAATTTAAGACAGCAGCAGCTTGCCTAGTGTAACGAGTAAAACAGCTAGTACCTCAGGTAAAGAAGAGTGCTGTCCGTTGTTGTAGCACATTTTATACAATAAATATAATCAGCATTCGAAGGTGGCCCTTAGGCTTTATCTCACAGGCCATCTTCGGTTTTGGGATGGCGAATTCTCAAGCCCCGGGCTGCCCTAATATAAACCTACCAACGTGCAACCAATGGCCCGTGCCTTTAGACCTACAGAGAAGTGGATATTTCAAGACATTGCTGGTTATTCAAGATAACTATACGATGTGCAAGCTCAAGCAATACAACAAGATGATGGCCATGATGATGTTAATTGAGACATCTAGCCAGTGAAGATGTCTCTAGCCAGTGAAGAAAGCAATATTTTGAATTAGCGAGACCACGCCTCATAAACCAAATGCATAAAGCTGTCTATAAATGCCAATGCTCATTGTCATTTAACAAGGCAATTTTCCAAGGCTGAGAGAGAGAGAGAGAGAGAGAGAGAGAGAGTTATCTGACAGACATCAATTTAATAGATAACAATAACCTAACAGAACTGAAAATGGAGGAAAGAGAATGTAAACATTATCATATATTAGTTATCAAGAGATAACATACATATTTTCAGATAAAAAGCTAAAGGAAAATGATAATGTATTATCAGCTCCGATAACTGTATCTGCTAATTATATACCATGCCTGTCTCTCAGTGCTGCCCGTAAATAAGTGATATGTTCAATAGAATCCAGTCAAAAGCAGTCGTAAAGCAGTAGAACGGCAAAATTATCACAATTAAAATGGATTCCGGTATAAATCCTTGAACATTTCGTGATCTGTTGCATAATTTCTTTTATTTATAATTCAATTTCAGAATTAAAATCCCTATTTTTTTTTTTTTAAATAAAAATCTATTTTTTTTTTAAAATCCCTATTTATTAAAAAATTTTATCCCTATTTTTTCTAGAATTAAAATACCTATTTCATTTAGAATTCAAATTCCTATTTTATTAGAATTAACATCCCTATTTTTTTTAGAATTAAAATACCTATTTTTTTAAATTAAAAATCCCTATTCTTTATAATTAAAATTTCTATTTTTTTCAAAATTAAAATCCCTATTTATTAGAATTAAAATTCTTATTTTTTAGAATTAAAATACCTATTTACTAGAATTACAATCCCTATTTTTTTAGAATTAAAATCCCTATTCACTAGAATTACAATCCCATTTAATAACGTCGGGCTTCCTAAAGGGAGATGAATCGGCGACCACCATTTTCTTAAAGCAATTTTTTTTTAATCTAAAATTGGATATTAAATATATTTTTTACTTGATATTCCATCCTTCTCTGTCGATGTAACCAGCCATAAGAGGCTAATTAAATATAAATCAGACAACAGAAGAACTCGACTAATTAAATCTAGTGAGCACTATCTTAAACACAAAGTTTTTGTAGTGGGTGCAAATAAACCTCAGAAAAATTCCATTAAAAGAACAAAAAAGCAAGAGGGAAAATGAAAAAAGAAAGTAAGAAAAGAAGAAAATAGAAAGTAAGAGAAGACATTTAATTATCCACATATCTAAAGTCCTTTATTTCGCGCTTGGAGATAAGAGCTTTAACACTTGATGATAAAAGAAAATACAACGAGGCTTCTGAACGGAGGGGGTAGGGGCAGGAGGGGACTGGGGAGGAGGAGGGACGGTCTGGTGCCTGATATGCGGAGTCCCTGGTCCTGTGGATTCCAGGGTGTTAAGGGGATAGGGGGTATAGGGACCCGGCACCCAGGGAAGCTGATAGGGAGAGGATGTGTGCTTGTGTCGAGGGGTACTATAGGGATCCATGGGGACACGATTTCAGGGGGATGGTGCCGGGTGGTGGGGGGAGGGAGGTAAGTAAGTAGGCGTCTTGGGGTTGCGGGGATGGTGGGTAGGGTAAGACGTCCTGGGGTTGTGTCTCCAAGTCTGTTGGGTAGGCGATCTCGCGATCCGAAATTGGGGGGGAAGGGGGTATGTTATAGGATTGGAGGCTGGGGAGGGAGCGGGGATTTACATGGATCACATGGGAGTGGGAGGGGGAGCAGCCCAGACAGACGGACGGTGACGGTCCGTCCTCAAGAATCAGGACCAGTTATATAAAACGGAACGACCAGCATTGATTAACTCTCTTTTTAAGACGTCTGTTCCCGAGCTGAGGACGTTTTAATTGGTTGTTCCCAGGCCTCGAATGTCTGTTAAGTCGCAGTTTTACAGAGTATCATCATTATAAACCTAAGCCTTCTGTGTTGGATATTTGGCACGTAGTACTTTTATAACTATTTTATACACACATCATCGCAGACAAAAAAAACTTGAGCTGCAACTACTTACGTCATCAAAAGATGAAAATAATTTATTGAGAGAGAGAGAGAGAGAGAGAGAGGAAGAGTAAGTTGGGGAAGGCTACCGTTCAAATAAAAACATATGGTTCAGAAACAACTCCAATACACGACTAACAAATGATTTGAGCGCTTTCACAGATTTCAAACCAAAAGAGAATATGAAACGTGAATCAAGCACTTACGGTAGATTCTGGGATGAGCCCTATGATTACGAGACGTTTGTTTGGCGGCCGCTGATTGGCTGGTACAGGGAGGTAGGCAGCTCCCAGCCAATCAGCGGCCGCCAAACAAACGTCTCCTAGTCATAGGACTCACCCAAAAATCTACCTAAAGTGAACCAGCTATAGTCTAGAGCAAGCGGCAATGGAGCATGCTGAGTAGTCAAAGTTGATAGCGCTGTATTCGTGTGTGAAATGCTTATGAAAACCTTGTTTTGAAGACTTCTCGTTTGATCAAATTACTTTTTATACCCTCGGACTCTTTTCGAGGAATTCTCTCTCTCTCTCTCTCTCTCTCTCTCTCTCTCTCTCCTTCAATTCCTTGTATGGAAGGAAGATAGCTAAAGGAGGAAAATAAGCATCTTGCTTTCCCCATTATGATCGGACAAGTTCATAGCACAGCAGAAAAAAAATAGGAGTTTAAACACTCAATTCCTAAGTTAATTACACACCTGTTTTCACAACACCTGGACAAAAATTGAATTCGGAGATGACCTCAAAAGCTACCCGTTTTTTCACGCCAATTAATAATGAAATTTCATGGTTTACATCCCGCCTCTTACCAGGACTGCGATAAAGAAAAACTCCATCGATATTAACCCGGAATTATCCCATAAAAACGTGCAACAAAATCTTCGAAGCGTAAAGCTGTTTAATCGTGTTTCGGGTTGGAAGGGCCAGCGAGGGAGGGAGGGAGGGAGGGGAGTGTGATAGAGTTGGGGAAAAGAGGGAGTAGATAGGTAGGATGGAGGTCTCACCATGAAACTATGTGAGCTGGTTTACTGAATTTTTTCTTTTTCTTTTTGACGTTATACTAAAATTATTACTCGAGTTATTCCTGAGAAAAACTAGATATTTACAATTTATTCTTTCCTGCGTAAAGTACTTTCAAATTTCTTAAAGAAAAGTCTTCACTTATACTTGAAAGATACTTCTCTCAGAATGGACTACGATCACACAGAAGAGTAATTAAAAATCTAAATGCATGTTCACATGAACAAGGTTTATTCCTCACATGTGTTAGTAAGATTTAACAGATTCCATAGAAACCAGATGAAAATGTTCCAACATATAAACAGGCTATTTTCTGCTATAAGAGAATTAATATCAAAAATAACAAAAGAATACCTTTAATTCAAGAATTAATATCGAGATGAAATCTTTATAAAGTTATCCGCAAGTATATTCAGGAATTTTGCTAAAAGAAAAAATCTTTCTAAATATGCAGGATAAAAATTTAATTTCTTTAAAAAAAAATGCTAAAAATACTTTAGATTTACTATGTGACAAATCGAAAAGCGATGAAAAAATATTCAAAAGTATTTCTTGTATTTTCACTTTTCTGAACACACACACACACACACACACACACACACACACACATATATATATATATATATATATATATAATATATATATATATATAGATATATATATATATATATATACACACACATTTATTTATTTATATATATATATAATATATATACATAAAATTTTAAAACACAAACAGATGAAATAAAATAAAAATATAAGGATTGAACACAAAGAAATCACAACGATAGATAGAAAATTCTATTACATATATTACGGACAGTCTCCCATTCAACGACTGCGCATCATTGCCATCCCCCCCCCCCCCCCCCCTCTCTCTCTCTCTCTCTCTCTCTCTCTCTCTCTCTCTCTCTCTCTCCACCCGTTGCTATTTCTCGATTCCGTTCATACAGTTTCCACGTACCGTAGCGGTAAACCGTGATCGGAGAATGAAGTTAACGAAGAAATATATAATTGCCGTTATATATTTCCCCATTTTGAGTTTCATGACTGGACTGACTGCAAATAGTCTTATGCAGAGAAAAATCCTTCTTGTAAGAATGGGAAACTGAGAATTCAAAGGCACGAAGTTGAGGTGAAAGAGGGGAAAAAGAGGAAGAGAGAGAGAGAGTGAGGAAGCAAAGACGGGAGAAATGTTGGAAGGCGAAAGGGAAGAGTAAGAGCGGGAAGGAAGAGAGAATATGAGGGGGGGGGGGAGAAGGGGAGGAGGATTGGACAGGAAAGAGGGACATTTTGTAAACAAATTACAGGGTGCGTTGATAGGACATCCTTGATGAAAGGGGAACATGAAAATTAGATACTTGTGTGTAAAAGTGGAAGTTTTTGTTTATCGTCACTACTGGTATTATCATTAATTTTTATAATAATTATTATTATTATCATCACCAAAAGATACTCTTGGTTTGCAGATGCTCCTTCCGAATCATATATACAGAGTAGTTCTTTTAGCATTCGGTACCAGTAAATTTCTAAAGGTACTTGAAATCCATTAACATTTTGAAAGTTTATCCTTCGAATCAACATTAAAAAAAAGGAATTTAGCATAAGGTAAATATATAAACCCCACAACAACTCCACTAGAAAGATGTACGTAAATAAAACTAGTAGACATATATAAATAAGTCAAACATCTTTTTGTTATCAGTTCTAAAGAATCAGTTTCTAATAAATGTCAATACCCGTGAGTTTACCATACTGAGTACTGTATATAATTCAAACAATTATTCGAGACGATCTTTGCCTAAGTGTATTCTCAAGGACACGGTCAAGAGATAAGCTCTGCCCCAGTTACGCTACGGGGATAATTGTATACTCATTTTTTTCGTCTCTACACGAGGGTATCTATTAAACTTTTTGTCTCCTTATTTTTTTTTAACTTCTGCTATGGAAATTTCATTGCAATTGTATACATACAGCATAATAAGAATGTTTTTTTTTTTAGCAATGAAGTTTGTATTTAATATATATATTATATATAATTATTAGATATATATATTATATATAGATATAATAGTAATATCTAATTATATATAGCACACACACCACACCCATATATATATATACACACACACACACACACACACACACATATATATTATTTTATATACACACGCACACACACACAACACACACACACAGATTATATATTATATATATAAATATTATATATCATATATATATATATATATATTAGTATATTATATATATATAGGGTATATAGTATGTATGTATATGTATATATGTATGTACGTATAAAAGAATTGAGTCACCATTACCACCGCCCCCTGTCTATATACTGTATAATTGTTAGTTGAGACGCCGGAGATTGTATTTTTCTTTACTGGAGAGTATCTTGTCAATTTATTGTGCAAACTCGTCGGTTTTCCAAGAAGGCTGCTTTCCATTGCTAAGACAATGATGAGAAGGGAATAAATGATAAAAGAAAAAAGAAACATAGAAGAAATAGGAAACGTTTTCGTTGAAGATCTTTCTGAAATTACAAAACGAAGAGCAAAATTGTAGTTATACACATGCATATGTCATGTTGTGTTGTATACATGTAAATAACACTAGAAAGTAGACGGAGATGGACATGACCTACTAGAAAACGATGTCAAGTGACAGGCAACCCACTGCTTACAATGAAATAGGTTAAATGATTCAAAGATTATTGAACAGGGCAGCGAAATCCTTGTTCTATGAGCGCATTCTAAAATACTGACCAAACCAGTTCATTCTCGTTCTGGAAGTGAATTATCTGTAAAAAAAAAATTATTGATCGAACGAGTTGACTCTCAATTTTGTACTTTAAGACATTTTTTTTGCCTTCTTCAAGTACTAGACTAGCCTAGTATTCCTAATCGAACCTAAGTAGTAGTTGCGGAGTAAGCACGAATGAAAACAGCAACCAAGACAACTTGATGAACCATTGGAGTTTACAGCATGTGTAGCCTTTAGGGAATGTATGTGATTCTATTTTATAAGATCAGCCAACTTGTTATGCCCAGTGATGCTTATTTCATGTACAGTATGTGTATATACAGGCTCTTTAGCTACGAGCAATCGTATAATTAGTGAGAAAAATACAGTACATATACATACATACATACATACATACATGCATCCCTCTATCTATCCATCTATATTATGTATATATATATATATATATATATATATATATATATATATATATATATATATCGTGTGTGTGTGTGTGTGTGTGTGTGTGTGTGTGTGTGTGTGTGTGTGTGGATTAGTTGGAAAATCGAGATGAAAGATTAAGAAAGTCTGTAAAACAAAAGCGTGGCAAAAAAAAGCAACCAAAAATCTAGATGTCTAGGGCACATGGCAATGGGAACCGGATCCCAAAACTCGTTTCTGTTGGTTAGACGGGGCCCAAAGGTCCACACCATGTCTTCTATCCCCTCCATCACTCTACTTCTTCTAAGGAAGGGCCCAGGATGGCAGAAGGCAGACTACAGCTGAACCAGCCAACAACCCCAGCAGGGCATGAAGTACACAAAATACCCGTCTCTGTGCCCTAGAAATGACATTGCAACAGACCAAATTTGCAAAAGCACACTTATCTTGGATTCATCTGAATATATGTATATTCATATTGCACGTATCCAGTGCATTGCAGACGTCATGTTCATCCTGATATGGATCCTCGGATGGATTCCTCCATTATAATGATACAAAAAAAAGTGCTTCGCGAATAAAATATAAATAGCTCCTATGCCCACAGCAACGGATGCAATCTGCAGACTTTTATACCAGGGAAAATTGCAACCTGGGCCTAAAAAAGGTCACAAGGTTGCCATATATATCACGACGAACTTTGAGAAACAGTCAAAAGGAACTCTCGAGACAATATAATATATATATATCCTTTGCGTGATGTTGCATTAAAAGTGTTTCTTTTGATGCCTTCCATTTGTAACTCTTCTCTCGCTTCTTCAGTGAAGAGCTGACTGACCTTTTCTTTACTCCTTAAAGGGGTCGTCTTGAGTTTATTAATCTGTGGTCCAGGATGAACGTCCTCTAAAACGCCCCTCTATGACCATGCAAAGCCGGGTACTTTCAGTACGGTTAGGGTTCGCGGATTACGCGTACACGAAAGATCCTAGATAATGCAAAACATTCAGTAAGGACCCACAATTACAAAAGGATCAGCTACAGCCTTTTTAATTTTCCATCGTTTCCTGGGCGAGTTAACTCAGCAAAGCCTTTCTGATGTGCTATGAGGATATCAGTCACTCATCTGTCTATAGTTTTGGAATTCTCCATCCTCCAAGAGCCTCGTCTACCTAATGCCAGCCTCACTGGCAGCTGATGGAGGAATTGGCTTCGAGCGTTACATCAAATTCACTAGCGATGTGAGAGCAACGTGTACTTAAATCTGGCACCCGCGCTACTTATTAGACTTAAATGCCAGTGTCAATTTAGATGTGAAGTACGGGCTTCCAAAATATCCATACATACAAATTTACATAGGCACACAGTATATAATATATATAAATATATCATACATATAAGTATACGTGTATATATGTGTGTGTGAATGTGTGTGTAAATATCGAGTTACCACTGGTACTATAAAAGAGAAAAAGAACGCACAGAAGTTAAAACCGATCCAACAGGAATCCGGTTCCTTGAGAAAATGTTATACATAATCACTTTATACAGCGTATACAGAATATTTCATGAAAATCTTTCAAAACATGATTTTCATAGCTCACGAAACTGCTTATTTATTACAAAGTAACTTAAAAAAAATTACTAAAATATTGCGAAAAACAAATCTAATTCAGATTTAAAACAGAAAGACGGGAAGCCACGATTAAGAACATTAACGTCTATCACTAAAAAAAGGGGAGAAAAAACTCTAACACAAGAGAGGGAATCTCCTTCAACATAGGTGTAAAATTTCTATCTTAAAAGAAAAACAAATATAGCGATATTCAACGTTAACTTTTTCGACAAAAGAAACTTTTAAAAAATTCTTGGAAGAATCTAAACAAAATTAGAGTTTTCTACGAATATGTGATCTCCAGGGCGTCTTCGGAAGGGGGTGTCACGCCTCAACCTTAACTTGTCCCTTAAAAGGAACCTCACAAAAAAGCTAATGTTACATTGAAAACGACTCCGCGGATTCTTATATAATCATTTTCACCAGGTTGATGAGAGAGAGAGAGAGAGAGAGAGAGAGAGAGGAGATGTAATAAACTATCCGACATCGGAGTCAGATAAAGAGCCATGCAGACAGGAAATCACAAGCACCCATCAACATTAACACAGACACTCAAGAGAGAGAGAGAGAGAGAGAGAGAGAGAGAGAGAGAGAGAGAGAGAGAGAGTAGGGGGGAGGGCAAACGTGAAAAGATGAAATTGACAAAAAGGCGATTGCCCACACCTACGAAGGGAAAGCAAATGAGAGAGAGAGAGAGAGAGAGAGAGAGAGAGAGAGAGAGAGAGAGAGAGAGAGAGAGAGACATGTATGGGTGCAAAGTCGTGACGTGGGTGGAAGAAGAAAATGCGGTGAGTTCCCACGATTGCATGGAACCCGTGTGAGTAGGTGCGGGTAGGGTGGAAGGAATAAAGAAAAAAATAGGGGAAAAAGGACAAAAGTTTAAATGATAATAAAGGCTGTGATTAAAAAAAATCTTATAGAGGCTTCTGTGTGACAATGCAAAGCAAGAGTTCGTTATACAAAACTGGAAATACGAGAGAGAGAGAGAGAGAGAGAGAGAGAGAGAGAGAGAGAGAGAGAGAGAGAGAGAGGATGGGCAGATAATGTGAAAGAGATGTGGTCAATATCCCCTCACCCTAAAAAAATAAATACATAAAAGAAATTAATGTCTGAAAGCTAACGTTGCCTGCCGCATGCATGTGTACGAGATGGTTCAACGCACTACTGATGAGCCTTCCGTGTAGGTGTATGAATTAGCTGATATTCTACATATTTTTCTGCACATGAAGTTTATCTATGAATCAACAGTTACAAGTATGAGTGTGGCAATGAACGTTGCCTTGTCTTTGCTGATTTCCAACCGGAGAACTCTCTCTCTCTCTCTCTCTCTCTCTCTCTCTCTCTCTCTCTCTCTCTCAAAAATGCATCCAACATAATGGAAAAGAAATAAACAGTAAATAAGAGGGACGGTAATAGGATGAATCAACAATTAAAGTATGAATAAGGTCTTGATCGTTGCCTTGTCTTGTCTTATCTTTTCTTCAGTTCCAAGCGGACAACAGCTCTCTCTCTCTCTCTCAAATGCAACCGCCACACTGAGAAAGAAATAAACAGGGGGAAAAGAAGGAAGGCAAATAAGACAAGATGGAGAGCACGCGAGATTCTTGTAGGCGCAATAATGAGCATAAACGTAGGAAACTACAGATGGGTGATGGATACGGATGAAGATGGATGAGATCCGGAGAGGCCGAGGGATGATGATGAGCTTGCGCGGCTGAACGATGATGGAGATATAGCTGGATGAAATTGGATGATTGGTTGTCTATAAACGGATATGCGTGCGGCAGGATGACGTTCGCCGTGTACGTACATCGCCGAAGACAAATGAACTGACAAAAGTCTTATCTTAATACTGTCTTGTGTGGATGCTGGCTGGCAGAGGGAACGATTTCTTTCCATGTCCCAATTGCTTGTATCTTGTCTAAACTACAAATAAATAAATAAATAAAAATTTAAAACTTTAAGATCGAACGAACACAAATTGTTAGAAGTCTCCATAGAAAATAGTTCGGCAGATTCTAATTGATCTTATCAAATTGCATGTGTGATATTGGATGGATGTATGTAGGTATGTATGATATGTATAGATAATATATATCTATATATATCGTATGATATATATATAGTAATATAATATATTATATATATACATAGTATATATAGTATAATATATATATAATATTATGTAATATTATATATATAATATATTTTGTATAATAATATATATAACATACAGAGTTGCTGTCAGTATCTGGACGGAAAAATACCTGTGAAAAAATTTTAATAATTCCGTAACAAAATAAAATTGTGTGTAGAAACGAAAGCTACTTGGGTTAATATTAGATAGTACAAAAATGAACCAGAATTTATACGGTTGTTTAGTGTGTGTGTGTGTGTGTGTGTAGATGGACGGACAGACAGACAGCTATACAATATACTTTTTTGAGTGAAAATATCAGTCATGAATAAAAACAGATATTCTATGGACGGCGATGAAGACTGATAAAAAGTTAAAAATTACAGAAAAAGAAAAGTGATGGTGGGCGCAGAAACCATCACAGAGAGAAACCACAACACAAAGAAATACACATTAGATTTACAGTAAAGTAAGTAGAGAGCGAGAGGAGAGAAACTTTTTATTATATTTTTTTCAAGTGGGGTGGCGCGAAATTTGGAGACGAAAGGAGGGGACGAGTACGCGGTGGATGATGCTGACCAACTGGCGTGTGACCCCGTGACCTACCTCCGTTCTCCACCTGTGCCCTGTACCCCACCCTCTCTCTCCCTCGAGCCCTCAACCACTTCCATTACGAGTCCTTCCCCCGTCCCCCCAACCCTGAACCCTTCCCCCAGCACACCGACGCCCTGACTTTCCATCCCTGTCCCTCCTTCATTATTTATCTCGTAACCCGTTCGTTTTAACTTCTTACTGCTATTGCTCTTTTTCCTTTTCCTCAAGAAGAGAACTTTTTGGGGGGAGAGGGAGATAGGGTGAAATAAAGGGCTGAGAGTGGGGGGGGGAGTGTTTTCGGGAGGAGGGGGCGGGGGGTTGTTATCTAAGTGGTAGGGGACTGTCGTAGGAAAATTATTAGGTTCGCTGACGAAGTAGAAATGGGTGTGGTGAGAGACGGACAAACCGACAGAAGACAGAGAGAGAGAGAGAGAGAGAGAGAGAGAGAGAGAGAGAGAGTCGACTAGTTTTGGGTGACATAGCAGTAATGAGGCTGATACCACATAAGGGCAAGAAAGAGAAAAGAGAGAGAGAGAGAGAGAGAGAGAGAGAGAGAGATTCATTTCCGTATACGTAGAAATATTGATTTGATAAAAGAAGGCAAGAAATGTATAGTCTTCCATTAAATAAAATCTAACAGGAATAACATGCTCATTCCGGACAAATGTTGCGACCCTTCTCTTGCATACAGAAGAAAAATTAACATTAACTTTGCAAAATTAGACTTCCATAACATTTAAGAGTGTTCACGTATACTATACATACATACTACGGGGGTGGGGTGTGTGGTGGATATATATATAACAAAACACGTACATATGCACGCGGGCGCGCGCACTCACAAAATTGTTTCGAGTCCCAGCTGGGTTATACGAGATGACATAGCATTATCGTGTAACCCGTTCTTCTGGGAAATGACGGAAGAAATGGCTCCTTCTCTTCCGTACCACTTTTCTTCTACGTAGAGTTTAACCAGCCTTTTGAGAACTGATCCTGCCTCGAGGTCGTATGCATATTATATATATATATAATAATATATATATATATCATTATATATATAATATATATATATATATTATATATATAGTATATATATAAATTGCATACAACCTCTCTCTCTCTCTCTCTCTCCCTGTCTTCTGTTTGTGATGTCTTTATGTTTGTGTTTTATATATAAATATATATATATATATATATAATATATATATATATATATATATTATAAATATATATATAATTATATCTATATATCTCTCTACTATATCATATATACTAAACACAAACATAAAATGCGAGAAGAAGATGGACCTCACTGTATACCACGTTTTTTTTCCCGAATATTTTAAGTCACCGTGAATATTTGCCTTTTTTATTTTTCCCATAAACGTTTATCATTTTGACATGCACTACTTCCCTATTAAGTCTTAAACAGAAAATGATGGTGGAAACGGTGGAAAAGATGAGGAGTTACTTCCTCCTTTTGCGTGCAAGGCGATCACGTCTTGCCACTGATCAAATTTACATGAGAATGATACTTGCATTTAATTAAAAATAATCGAGACATTGGCTTCATTGCTGCAGGAGGTGCAAATGAATGCGGCCCAGATGTCATGGAAGCCTGTCATTATTTCCGGCTGCTGCCATTGTTGTTGCTGGAGTTGTTGATTGTAGTTCTGTTGTTTCATTTATTTTCATCTTATATGCATATGGATATTTAATTATGTAATGTGTATATATTAAGTATGCCATGTTGAAGGTACGTGTGTACACACACACACAGATAGATAGATAGATAGATAGATAGATATTTTTATTGACCACAATACAAAATAATATGAATTTTACAAAAGAGTATTTGGTCCAAATTACAAATTAAGTACAGTAGATTTTGTACAATTTCTTATACAACTAAATGAATTTCTATTACACATATATTGTACTAAAACAAAAAAACCAATTTAACCATACGCCTTCAACAAGTTCCTGTAATTACATTTTATTTACATTATAATAAAACGTGTTACATTGCAATACAAGGAAAAAAGAAGCTTATGTACAATTTTACATACTACATCATAATCGGTTTCTGGTTACTAGCAAAGTCTAAAGCTGTGGTAACGTTATACGTCTGCCTGATCTGTAACGAAAGTGGACAATTTTCAATGACATGAGTCTCTGTCTGGACCTCACCGCATGAACACAACCTCTCATCCATCGGTAGACGGCCCCTACCTCTTCTGTTCCACCGACCTGTCTCAACTGCCAATGAATGAGCACTCAACCGCATTCTTGTCCATGATACACGTTCTATTTCATTAAGTCTTAATTGGCTTGTATAAATGTCATGAACGACTAAATCTGGGTTAACAGTTTTATAGAACACAATCCTATTGGAATTGGAGTTTTTGACCTTTAATTGCAGTTCACATTTTCCTTCCTCAATATCATCAGTATTATCAGAGATAAAGTTTCGTATATACCTCGAAACAGAGTCATTATAGTTCATCAATATTCGCATGGCGTGAATTAAAGGGTCATCATCCATATTATCCTTTCAAGCCACATCTTTTTGAAGAATCTTCTTTGCCTCGATTTGATTAATGCCCTCATCGGCGGAAGTCCCAGTTCTACCATACATACGTCATTATTAGTAGTTTTTCTGACCCCCAAAAGTTGTTTAATACACCATTTATATTGCTTTTCGATGGGTTTAATATCACCATTTAGCCATGACTCACATGAATATAATATAGTTGACATAATAGCAGCATCAAAAATTTTCTTCTTAACTAAAAATGGCACATCATTGTTTCTACTTATAAATGAAATAAATTTCAGAGTATGACACATTTTGCTTATTGCATGCTGCTTGATAGCTGTTGTGGGAGAACCATCATCCGTAAAAGGACTGCCTAGATAAATGTACTGATTACAGTAACTAATCACATCAGAATTACATATTATGGGTTCCTTGTCTTCCTAGTACCATTAATCACCATAAATTTAGTTTACTGTCATAATAATCATCCTAGGAATTACAAAATTCATACAAAATCCTTATTTTATGTTCCATACCATCCTTTGTAGTGGATAGGAGGACAGTGTCATCCATCATGACCATAATATGCAACCAAGCAAGAAAACCATCCAAAGGGCAATTACGTTTTATCATTTGTATCATGTCATATATATATATATGTATATATATATATATATATATATATATATATAAATATATATATATATATATATATATATATATATATAGAGAGAGAGAGAGAGAGAGAGAGAGAGAGAGAGAGAGATGAGAGAGAGAGAGAGATGAGAGAGAGAGGATGAGAGAGAGAGAGAGACTGCTTTTGTGCAAAGAAGTTTCGTTTAAACGCTTAATTTACTCATTCATTCTTCGCGTGTGATTTTTGAATTACACTAAAAAAAAATATGACATGAATAAACAAACAAATAGAATGCGGGAAGAGGTGGTATGAGGAAAACTTACCCTTTCTTATAAAACAATCATACGTAAAAGTAATAACACCACCCCCCAAAACATATGCTCCACTCAAAATCTAAAGAAGAGGCAAATTTTTTGTTCAATCTCAAATCGAACTTTCAGGTAAGTACTCTGCATACCCATTATACCCTACCTCGGTCTTCCGCCCCGGCCCTTGCCATCACTCTCTCCTCCTACATGGCCCAAACTCCCAGGAGAAAAGAGCAGTAATAATAATAATAATAATAATAATAATAATAATAATAATAATAATAATAACACTGTTAAAAAGAATGGCAGAATTAAGCGAGTTGATTTTATATGAGACCACCTTCGGCATTTTAATAATTTTTAGAAATTCCCACAATGAATATTGGCCAGTTACTCAGAAACATCGATGAGCCTGAGAAGCGAATTGTAAGGAAAATAGAAAAAACAATATATAAAATCAACTCGCTTATTTCTGCCACCTAAAGGAGGGTCTTCTACCCCCCTCCCACAAATAATAATAATAATATTGTTCTTGCAAAATCATAACTATCATAGCATTTTACAAAACGAACCGAAAAATAGGAAATAAAAAAATACAAGTCTAAAATCGAATGCGAGAGATTGAAATCAGTGCCGTTCACAAGAGAAATGATAAATCCAAATGCAGCGATAAAAACTCCGGACAGGTACGAAAATAAAAGCAATCAAGTTCTCGGCAGATGTCATCACGTCCAAAGAGACATGGAGATTTTATTTAAGATATAACACTCACGTCGAAAGAAAACAATTTTATACATTTTTGTTTTCGCTTTCTCCACAGAGTAACAAATGTAAAATGTTTAACGATTTCTCGCTACTACCGTGGAATAACATATATATATATATATTATATATATATATATATATATATTATATATATATATATATATATATATAATATATATATGTGTGTGTGTGTGTGTGTGTGTGTGTGTGTGTGTGTGTGTGTGTGTTTTGAGTAACTCAGTCTGAAAGCATGTGTATTCGATAACCAAGTAAGAAGTTTAGAAAATTATCATATCGATGCAAGTTATGATTATATTCAGAATTAACCCGAAAAATTACATTACGACTAACAAAGATCCCGAACGAATTATAAATTTTTATTTTCAATGGGGGTAAGATGCTGAAATTCCCAAGACGACTGCTTTTCTGATCTCGTACTCAGCTTCCGCTCTACGCTCTACAGTGCCTGGGGAACTCTGCAGTCGATGCTTCTGAGTAATCGATAATAATCGGTTTCACCTTGACTACTTGCTTTCCTTTTTTGCAGCCCTTAATAACATCTGATGCAGCCAGAATGCTCTACGAATGTCCGGTTCGTGATTACCTGTATCGAACAGACGATTCTACTGTTTACAGACAGAAATATTGGTGTCCTGTCTGGTTGCCGTCGTCATCCAGGGTTTTTATCTTTTTATAAAATAAACATCCCATTTCCATCGGAAATTTAGAGCTTCCTCGTCGTTGTATGCGTCATTTCAAGTGGTAACATCCCACACCCATCCCCCCCCCCTTCGGGTTCCTCCCGCTCAGCTTCAGTACCATTCGCTGAAGGTGTCAAGATGCCATATACTGCCGTGTCTTCTGAGATTTCGTTCGTCTTAACTACAATGCTAGTGCATCCATTTAGACGCTATAAATTTGAATTTGGGTTCAGCAAAACCTAAGGAACTGGATGGATTCAATCTGATGCTATGAATCTGGACGGATTCTGCTGGATGCTGCGAAATTATGTATAGGTTCAGTTCGACGATACAGATTGGTCGCATTTCATTGGATATTATAGATCTGGATGAGTCGATAGGATGTTATAATAATAATAATATCCTTTATTTCGGTTCAGGGCCATATACAATGAATATACAAAATACACGGTAACATACACAATCTAGATATATGAGTCAACATGATAGGAAAAATGAGTAATCGGCACTTATCCAGAAAATAGCTGAGGTAGCATAAAAGATAGTAATCATAATACTGGTAATAGTAATAACATTGGTGAGAAACAAAAAATGCATCGAGAGTTATAACAGTTAGTGCACAGATTATATAACTTAAATTTCAACTAGAGACCTTAGGTGGTTACAGTAGTCAGGTCCAGAGGGCTAAATACATAAATTGAGTGTATAAAAAAAAAACTTTAACTTGATAGTAATCACAGAAATAATGAAAAAATAAAATATCAGCACTAAATATAATAATGACAAAATCTGCAGATGACATCTTGCTAATACAGAGATTAAGTCCTTTAGGGGACAAAGGCCTCATTTTTCCCATCTCTCACTCGGGTTACCGGGCTGGACATTGTTCGCCTTACAATGATTTTTAAATTGTCCAGGTGGTTTTCTATGGACTCTAAAATTTCAATGTTCATTTCTTTGATATGGGATTGAACAGGTTCAGTTGTATATACTGTAAGTATGGGCAGTTTCTGGCGGGCGCTATAATCAGATAGGTTGAGTTGCGTGTTATAGATTTGGAGAGGTTTATATTCAAGGTATAAAATGGAATGGTTTTTACTCGATATTAACCAGACAAACTCGTCCGATAAACAAGAAGATGTACAATCCAAAATAAACAAAACTAACCTAACCTAACACAGGACACAGCATCCTAGGTGACAGGATTGGATCCCCTCTTCCCTTTACCAGTTCCGACGAGCTTAAAAGTAGCCATCACGACAGTGTTCTAGCTGGGCTACACATTTATAAGAGTTGCAGTGACGAATGGATCGTTAACAACGAAATAATCTGATAGCTTATTTCTCTTAATTATTCTTGGCAACGCAGACGGAATATGAATGAACTGAATTGAATGTATAAAGAATTTAGGTCAAAAGCCAAGCACTGGGACTTAAGAAGTCATTCAGCGCTGAAACGGAAATTTACTGTAAAAGGTATGAAAGATGTATAACAGGAGGAAAACCTCACAGCTGCACTGTATCAATTGTTAGAAAAGGGTGGAAAGTAGGAAGATAGAGAACATGAAAGGATGTGCAGTAAAAGGAACGAAAGAGGTTGCAGCTAGGAGCCGAGGTCACGCTTTACAAATAACCTAAGTAATGCCTAAGGTGCACTGACGGCACTATCCCCCTACGGGGTAGGAATAGGAATGAAGTCTGTGACTTCATTAGGATGAACCCGGATTAAGAGCATAACGAGTAGTTTCTTTCTTGTTATGCCGTTTCACAATGAATTTACATAAAAAGGCAACAACTATATATTTTACACACTAACAATTAACTTAACATATACTTTAGACATAGCAGTGGACCGACGTCAAAAGCATAAAAACTGCCAAGAAATCTTGTAAGCCCAGGTTTCATCATAATATCAAAAATAAAGAGACATACTCAACACAGAAACCATCTATCGAATAACAATTTTATTATTATCTAAAATATGTTAGAGCTTTTGTCGTCAGCAACAGACAAAATGAACGATATCTAACTCCTAGAGACCGACAAGAAAACAGGAAAGCGTTCATTCCTACCTTCAACCTCCAAATGAAATTAATAAAAATGGGGACGCGGTATTGCATGACGAGTAGATGAAAGGAAATAACATACCAGTATCTTGCCCAACGGGAAATAGCAAGGGTGATGCAGCACTGAACGTAAAGTATTCTGAAACATTATAATGGAATTACTCAATACCATGTTTCAGAATACGGTACTGACATTCCTTGGAGTGGTCTCAAATTAATTTCTTTCCGGTTATTGCCGAGTATCGATGCACGAAGCGAAACATGAAAACCCTCCGTTAACGCAGGTTATTGAAGTTGCTGTTCCTGTTTTGTATAATAAAAAATAAATGAAGAGGGTAATTACGATATTCCACAAACACAGCAACGAAATGACTCTCCTGTTACTAAAGGTTACAAATACAAAATGATATTCTTGTCAACCGCAACCATTTGGTGACTCCACCTTGAAGAATTCTCTGTCCATTAAGGCCACAACGATATTCAATCAACTTAATCTTTATCGTAAGACCTAGTAGATCAAGTCACCCTTTCCTTTCTAAAACTTACTCGGAAATGGAATTTCAACTGATGTGCTGTAATTTCACGTGAAATCAGAATATCACAGGATCAAAGATTTACAAAAACGTCCCACTTCTGTTACAAGCGGTGCAAGAATAGAATACAGAATTTAGGCCAAAGGCCACACGCTGGAACCTATGAGCGCTGAAACCGTACTTGACAGTAAAAACGTTGAAAAGTGTAACAGGATGCAGACCTCGCACCAGCACTATGATCAATTGTTAGGAGAGGGCGGAAAATAAGATGGAAGGAAAAATATGAAAGGAGGTACAGTTAAAGGAATGAAAGAGGTTGTTGCAGGTATGGGCAAAGGGACGATGCAGAGAACCTTAAGTAATGGCTACAGTGCACCGCAAGAGGTGCATTGACGGCACTAACCCTAAACTGGGGCAAGCGATGCAAGAAAATTTACAACAAAATGAATCTAAAGAGCTTGGTCGTTTCATGGATACGCCAGTGGGAACAGGCAGGTACTCATCTGACGTTCGGCGTCAGTGACCCTGGTAGTTGTGACGCCAGATAGCTCACAATCAATCACTCTCTTTTGACGTATTCGAGTTCAACCCCGCAGAATACAAATATGTAGTTTCTATGTAGAATGTAAATCGTTTGAAACTATATAATACTCCCAAAACACAATGTGTGTGTGTGAGAGAGAGAGAGAGAGAGAGAGAGAGAGAGAGAAACTTAACTGTATGTTAAACCATCCCAAGTGTTTCCCTGTAACTCCAAAGAAAACATCCCTAAGCCAGGAACATACTACTTTGCATCTCTAACTCTTGTCGGAGAGAGGCCGTAAAAGCAAGGAGAACAATTCCACCATCTGTGAAACTCAATCAATATTTTGACAGCCTATTATTTACTGGGAAACCTCTCGGCCATTATTGAAGGGCGGTCATCCATCATGACAAGTGCCGCCGTAGTAACTACTCATTACCTAATTAACTATGCCTTACAGGAAGGTTTGTTTTAAGTCCATTCTCGACGCACGGCTCTCAGAAGGTCGTAAGCGGCTGTATCACTTTAAGAGATGCTGAACTGACTATGGGCAGAGAGAGAGAGAGAGAGAGAGAGAGAGAGAGAGAGAGAGAGAGAGAGAGAACATTTTTAGTTTCTTCACAAAGGCTCATTTTAAGAGTTCCTTCACAAAAGCCATCGTTTTGAAAACTGAAATCTATGAAAACAGGGGATACAAACAACACACACGACCTAACTACTGGCTTTGTATTAAAACTCTCCCGTAACTGTCCCTTGACTCACGCCCTTTGGTCTCATCATGCTCAGAAAGGGGAAACGTAGACAAGAATCAGCATAATCGTCCTACTCATAAAATAAATAACAAAATTTCATTTTTAAAAGAACCTATCCAAGGAACTCAATTTTTTATCAACACTCTCTGTGGTGTAGTTAACAATCTAAAGAAACAGCTAGCACTTAATTCTTTAAACTGGCGTAGCAACTACTACAACTACGGCCACTGGCGCGTAACCGGCCGGTATTGAAAAAGGAGAGTATGCAAACGAAAGGAAGTCAAAAGCAAAAAAACCAACAGTTTGTTGATGAAAACTTAAAAAAAAAGAAAACAAAGGCAGGATATTATGATAAGAATCATCATCCTATTGTTATGGAACGTTATATCATTGTCATTTTCAAATACTATAGCATTAAACGTGCATAGCATAAGATATTTCCGGATATGCAAATATGTGGCTTGAACTGTTGGGACAGCGCTCGTTACACCCGCTCATACGTATGCATGCACGTCTGGTGTACAAAACGAGGAAATATGTAATATCTTGCATAATTCCTCGCCCCCCCCCCCCACCCCCCACCCCCCCCTTGCCCCCATCCCTTGGACAACGTGCGATCAACTGCAATAATTTATTTATGGAAATTGAATTTTAGATTGATGAAAAATATAAACAACACTAACGTACGCTAAGTGACCATTTTATTAGGTCTGTACTTTATCAAACGTGAAAATATGAAAATATTGTATGTCTTGCAATCAGCTGGAATCATATATTCACGGACACTATGTTTAAAATGCATATTCTCAATGGTATTCATCCCATATATATTCTCTGAATGGTATATTATGGATTTAATAAGTACATCACTTTGATGCATTATATGTCTCGGTGAAGGCTGGTGACCTTAACGGCTTAGATAGTCACGGCTATGTTAAAATAGATAGTCAAGGCTATGTGAAAATCTGCGATCAGTACATCTAGGTTAGGATCAATCTCTTAAAGGTGCATTAAAGCTCTTAACGATCACTATTTATAATCTTGATTTCCTGATGATCAGTGTGTTACATCTAGAGGTATATCAATTTCCTTAACGTTACTCTCGATGATCAATAAACTTGGGCCGGATTATATGCTTTGGACAAACAGTAATAGACGCTATATCACTTTCCTTGACAAAAATGCATTGTGCTCGTTTTGGCAGATGAAAGATCCAACACGGTTTATGGCAATATTTAATTGAATGACATATTAAGAATGACACAAAAATCTTCCCACTTCCCTTCACAACAAGGAGAAGTATGGTCATGCACGGTAATATATGCGAAGCCTCGGGATGGAGCCAGCAATTCTATTC
Source organism: Macrobrachium nipponense (assembly GCF_015104395.2). NCBI lineage: Eukaryota > Metazoa > Arthropoda > Malacostraca > Decapoda > Palaemonidae > Macrobrachium > Macrobrachium nipponense. The sequence goes on from NC_087218.1 coordinate 9,189,924, forward strand.
TAAAACTCAAGGCTCAGAAGCTTGCCTTTAGACCCTCTGAGTACAGTGCAAGTGGCAATGGGTCACATCGAGCCCAAAGTAGACAACAACATGAGATAAAGGAGAGCGCAATCAGTTACTATCTCCATACATTTAATGGCTACTATTGGCTATTTCTCTTATCACGAATGATGTTATCAGAGAGAGAGAGAGAGAGAGAGAGAGAGAGAGAGAGAGAGAAATAATTGAACTGGATAGAGAATTCGGGCCAAAGGCCAAGCACTGGGACCTATGAGGTAATTCAGCGATGAAAGGGGAAACTGACAGTAAAAGGTTTGAAATTTGTAACAGGAGGAAAACCTCGAAGCAGTGGCACTATGAATCAACTGTTAGGAGATGGTAGAAAGTAGACGGAAGAAAGAGAATATGAAAGGAGGTACAGTAAAAGGACCGAAAGGGGTTGCAGCTAGAGGCCGAAGGGACGCTGCAATGAAGCTTAGTAATGCTTATGCACTGGCGGCACCACCCCTTGAGGGAGAGACAGCTCTAACAAGTGTTAATGAGGAAACAACCTGACAATTTATCAGTTATGACGGATCACAAGGCTAACAGCTAAATGAAGCACAAAACTACCTTTACACTGATTCTCCGCCGCCCGGTAAAATTCTGCCGTATTAAGGATTGCTTCCCAATACATATCGTATTTTCATGCGGTCACAAAGAACGTTTTCTGGCTTTTTATTCTGACACAAACACAGGCAGACATTATATAAATATGCTACTGTGCCCATACCGTCAAAAATGACAAGTTATATGAGGTTCAAGATGGTGGGGCTTCGATCCTTGAGAAATTACATACCAACCAAGAGCTCGGACCGCACACACACTCACACGTGTGTATTTGTGTGTTGAGACGTGATTGAAAATTGAGATCGCCGCACCGGCCATACTTTTCACTTCATTTTTCTATTCCTTTGCCAATGTCATGATGATACGAGATTTGAATTTCATATACTCTTGCAAAGAACACTTTTCGCCAAATATGCATTTGATTTGATTTTATTAGTATGAGAAAGACACACCAGGAGTATCCGTCACTGACGACAGCTATCCATCCACATTGCATCCTCACATGTTCGTATGTGACAAAAACTGAATCTTTATCAGGTGTTACATATGGCGGTGGGTTTAGATGTGATGTCGGCTTCTTTGCAAGTTTTCATTTAGGTGATATCCTCGGAGAAGACCAGGGAATGACCTGGAAGGCTAATGAAGAAAAGTCCTTAGAGGATGCACGACTGAACGACGGTAATAGTATCCTGTCTCTCACCATAAAACGTAGCCTAGTCATTAGAGTGTCTTGATAATATTGTACTTACATGTGGTGGCACTTGCCTAGTATAATTAAGTATTCATACATACATACATAAATGCACACACAGAAATACGTAATTTAAATTATATTATATATATATATATATATATATATATATATATATATTAATATTATATTGTATATATATATTTATACATATATATATATATATATATATATATATATATATATTATATATAAATATATTATATATATATGTGTGTGTGTATTACATATATAATGATCAAGATCAGAGGGCTTCCTCTGACTCGAGTGATTTCCAAGTGGAAAAAGGCAAATAAATATAAAAAATACCTACATTGTCGCCAATAGCTTTTTTGTGGGTGTATTATGCCTATTACATCGCCAATAGCTTTTTTGTGGGTGTATTATGCCTAATTACAGTCATACATAAGCTGGTTTTTAGGTCAATGTAGATCCATATGGAGCTACGAAAACTGCATATTCACCCTGGACAAAAACTCACATTTCAAATCTCGTGAAAAGATAGGATAAGTCTTCTCAAAAGTTATTCTCATTGTTGCAAACACGATAATTATTATAAGGGAAAAAGGCGCACCAGAAATGAAAGAAGTATTCTTCGAAATCAATCACTTGTTTTTTTTTGTTTTTTTTTTTTTTTTTTTTTTTTTTTTTTTTTTTTGTAAGCGAGCCTTTCCATTAGGAGACGACGTACATCACCGTGTGATTGGTGTGGCCTCGCGATTATATGCTTTTTGGCACATAATTCTAAGACCTTTTTCGAAGAAGACATATGTCGGTTGGCGCTGGGGACAATCCCCCCTGGATGATCGACGACCTATTCTTTTCTCGATCCAGCAATAATCCAGGGGTACCTAATATGATGAAGCACGGTCATCCTTGCGGATCGAGGAAATATCCTCCTAAAAAATAAGAAATAAACCACTGTGACTGATAAGACGCCCAGCGTATAGAGAAAATGGAGGATTCCTCTCCTTCCTCAAACGAGAAATATTCTGATGTTCTTTGCTTTGATATGATGCCCAGTCTTGGAATGGAATATAATTTAGGCCAAAGGCCAAGCACTAGGACCTCTGAGGCCATTCGGCGCTGGAAAGAAAATTGAGAGTAGGTAGGTTTGAAGGGTGTAACAGGAAGAAAACCTCTCAGTTGCACTGTGAATTAATCGTTAGGAGAGGGTGAGATAGCAAGATGAAAGAAATATGATACGAATGGAGTTACAGTAAAAGGAATTAAAGGGGTTGGAGCTATAGGGGGCCATAGAAACGCTACAAAAAACCTTCAGTAATGCCTACAGTCTTGCTTTCAGGTTCGGAGTCTCATGCTCCTCCTGGAAGGGAATATAATCGGACGTTGGCAAACCCTGATAATGACTCGTATCCCAACAGACAAAACCAGAAAATATGTCACGTCGCATAGCATCATAAATCGTATTAGAAAATGACCGTTCATTTCACCGCCGTGGTGACTGACGTCTCCAACTACAGGGTGATGTATCGTTGTCATTTATCACTCGTACCGGTTCCATTTCGGTCCAAAGTGAAAATAGATTTTTACGAATTGTGACGGCACAGTTTCGGTTCTCGATTTCTGGATAAAATTTCTTGGGACGCGGCTTCTTTAACGCAGTCGCAGACCTGAGCTTCGACCAACACGGGACCACACACGCACGGCAATTTATTCTACTACACATGAGGTCTTCCGTAACGAGTGACGTGATTTGGATGTAAGTTGGTGCGGACAAGTTCTCACGAGTGATCACCCTCGTCCTTAGGTTAATGCATCCTTCGATTTCTGCAACGCAGCTGATTTGCAAGAGCAATAAGGTATCGAGGACCCTATCGATATGCAAGTTATCGAGACTCGGACATGAAGACGATCCAAAATTGGAGGCCAACAGCTGTTTTGCATCTTCGGTGCATGCAAGACAAGTTTTCGACTGCGTTGAGAGAGAGAGAGAGAGAGAGACGAGAGAGAGAGAGAGAGGTTCAACCGGACAGATAGAGGTTTGGAGAATACTATTCCAACATGAGCTTTCAACCAAACAAGAGAAGCATTTGCAAGTAAACAGTCATAGATATTTAAATCATATTGCAGGACATATTTTCAAGCTCAGAGAGAGAGAGAGAGAGAGAGAGAGAGAGAGAGAGAGAGAGAGAGAGAGAGAGAGAGAGAGAGAGAGAGTTCAAAATAAACAATGAGGGCATTAGTTAACTTATATTGCAAGACACGTTTTAAAGTTCACAACTTATATTGCAAGACACGTTTTAAAGTTCACAGAGAGAAAGGGACATTTTGAAGCAAACGGGGTGCATGCAAGACGTGTTTAAAAGTTAACAGAGAGAGAGAGAGAGAGAGAAAGGACCGGGTAGTATGCTAGAGGTATGTCCTTGGTCTGATGACCTCCCAAAATGGAACTGCCGCTTGAATCCCTAATTATTACGACGACATATGCCGCTTCGGAGACTTAAACGGTGGCGTTATGACAAGGAATGTTAACAATGAAGTCGCATTTCCCATGCTCTGTCCACCTATTCGTTCTACCATCGCGTTTTAACGACTTCGAGATACCGAGAAGGACTCCATCCTAAAATGACAGCTGACACGCATTTTGAATCGATTTAAGTTGAATGGCTGAAGATAATGAAAAACCCAATGGGAATACGTAGCCTCATTCTAAAGATAAATAAAACGAAAAAAAGAGTAAAAGTTCATAGAATTCCACATTCTGGAATTCTGGAAAGTGATCATTACGAAAAACAGGTGTCTGGGGAAGAAAATATACTGTATAAAAAAGTTATTAAGAGAATACAGCAGTATGGAAAATTCACTGATTAAGAGCACTCCTCATACTGGATGTGAATAGCATGAGCACAAAATTCTGAATCAGGGACAGAATATCCAAGTCACGGAATGAAAAAAAAAAAAGTATAGAGCTCTCAAGAAGTAAAGTGTATTAAAAAATGATAGGTGGAGAATTCCAATTGTGGAAATGCATATTTTGGAAGACAAATAAAATTCCAAGTACGACCCTCAAGACTGAATCTGTTCTGGAGAATAAAGCTTGTTCTAACACTGGATAATTATGATTAAACAATGAATCAGTATCAGTCAGTGATGGGTAAGGTTAAATCTCATGTTCAGCATATAAAGGTAATAGTGCCTTTAATATATATCAAAAATAATTATAAATTTCTACTTTTGGAAGCCTTTATTTATCATCATTTGTATATGATAAAAGTGAACCAAACTTATCATAACACAGGTACAGTTACTGGTAAAATAGTTCAAGACAGAGATAGACAGACAGACAGACATCGAAATTTGAGCACATATGAATAAACCAATGAAGATCTAATTTACCTTCTATCTTGTATTCCACAAGAATCTTTCAACGCAACGAAGTTTTTTAAGAACTTTTTTTTAGTGAACTTCCTCCTATCTCACTGAATTCAACCTCTCTCTCTCTCTCTCTCTCTCTCTCTCTCTCTCTCTCTCTCTCTCTCTCTCGTAAGTAGCCATCTTGCTTGGTGAGTCGTACCCGCGTGAAGTCAGATTAATCAACAGATATCACAAGTTTAACATACGACTAGAATTTGAGAAATATCTAGAAGTGTTCGTGAACTATCGGTGATAAGATTAGTGTGAAAATAGTAGGATAAAGCGTCTTCTAAGTTAGTTTATCAAGTGTAATACTATAAATCAGAACAAGATGGCAGTAAGTTCCAACTGCGGGAAGAGGTGGCGTAATTTGGCGTGTCTAGCAGTATTCGCAATACGATGAGGGTAGCAGGAAGGGAACTGGCATTTTCTCATCTATGAAATCAGCAACAGTCTAACCAAAAAGATACAAAAGCATTCATAGATATATTAGAAGGATATAATCCTTCAAACTGGAACAAATCTAATGAAAACATCTTGAAAATAATTGAAGAAGTTCCAAATAAAATCCAAGTGGTCAAGAGACTCATAAGAAAAATATACATAAACAACATATTCCGACAAAGAAAAATGAATAAGGTGAATCTTGTGAATATCCTAATTGATGCATTAGGAAAAAGAATGCCAAAAGCATGCAAACTGTGTAAGGTTTGGTATAGCATAGTCAATCCACAAAACCTAATCAGAAAATGTGCTGCATGCAACATTCCGACCCATCCACAGTGTGCTGAGGTAATACAAGATTTGAGAAAAGATACAAGAATTTTTTGTTCAACATGTCTATCATGGATAGACAATGTTATTAAATCAAGATTGAATGTACAAATAGTTGAGGATGAAGAAGAAGAGGAAGAGGAAGAAGAAGAAGAAAAAGAAGAAGAGGAAACGGAAGAGAAGTAAACAAAAATGAAATGACAGAAAAAAATAAGGAAAACAAAGAACAAGATAAAAGTATGGATGCAGAGATACTCATTGATACTACATATGAGGCAATAAAGCAGCATACCTACGAAGAAATAAATTACGATATGACAACAGAAAAGCAAATCCCAAAGAAGAGGCTCTACCAGATCTATACAATGACGGGAAAGAGGAAAAAATAGACAAGAAAGACAAAATCTGCAACCTTTTGAAAAGAGGGAATTGCAGATTTGGAGAAAGATGTTACTACAAACATCCTAAGATATGTCAAAACTATGAAAAAATATATGGTAAATGTGCATACTTAGATGGATATGGGGATGATTGCAGAGATCTGCATCCAAAAATATGTAAAAACCTAAAAGAAGGAAAAGGATGTAAGTTCGACAAAAATGCAAATATATGCACCCTGTAGCCATGAATCATAATCAAATAAATAACCAACCAAGTAATAAAATCCAAAATAAGAAAAGAAACAAATAAAGAGAGAAATCAAGAATATCAGGTAAAAGAGAAAAGCAAACCACCAATGAGATATGCAGAGGTGTCAGCAAAAAATTTCAAAGCATCAGCTCCGAAATTCTACTCAAGAGATAATAACTGTATTTATTATGCAAGAGGATATTGCAGAAACGGAGAAAATTGCAGATTCAGACACAAAATGAATAATTTATGATGAAGGAAGATCAAATATTATGGAAAAAGTTGGATTTTTTAATGTCAGAATTTCTGGAAATGAAAAAAAGAACACATACCAGAACAGGAAAGAGACATGGGAAAATCCTTATTACTACCAGTATTAAATGAAGGAGAAAACACGCAAACCATCATAGTGATGAATGCGCAGGGTTTAGTTACGAGTAACTCAAAAAAGAAAAATAGAGTACTTAGAAGAAACTAACCCAAAATGAAAAGAAAAATAGATATAATGAATATAAGTGAAACCTGGTATTCCAAGAGACTGGGAATGATGATCAAATAAAAAGGGTTCCAAACTTATAGATCAGATAGAAAAAATAGGAATCAAGGGGGAAGGGGAACCGCAATATATGGGAAAGACAAAAAACAAGGAAAAATATATGAGAAATATAGTAACTCAGAATGTGAACTAATAGCGGTAGAATTTGAATCTGAAAAATTGATGAACATAGTAATATATAGACCTCCTAATACTAAAGAGTTTGACTTAATAATTGAAAAATTGGATGATATATGTAGAAATCACAAGGACTGGACTATTCTCCTATCTGGTGACTTCAACTTTCCTTTCGTAGAATGGAAAGAAAAACGAATAGGAGATTGTGGTTGTACTTATACATATAAAAAAAGAGAGTAATAGTAGTGCAGAAGATAAGAGGCAATTTGAAAAGCTATTAGATATGCTACTAGAATACAAACATTCAACAAATAAATCACCTGCCAACAAGAAAGGAAAATACTTTAGACCTAGTATTTGTGAACGAGATGAATATGTTAAAGAAATAATAGTTTATAATGCGAATATTTCAGACCATAATGTCATAGAATTAACAGTTCATTCCAAAGCAAGTGAAAATAGAGATAAGCAAGAAATGAAAAAGTGGGAAGGATATGGAAAATACAACTTCTACAGTAAAAATATAAAATGGTCAGAAATTAATGAAGAATTAAACAAAGATTGGGATAACATTTTCGTAAGTGATGACATAAGGGTAAATACGGAGATATTATATAAAAATATTGGAGAAAATAGTGGAAAAATATATACCGAAGAAGAAAAGTAAACATCATTCATGCATACCAAGAGACAGAAGGATCTTGTTCCAGAAAATCAGAAAGTGGAAAAAAGGTCTTGCAAAAGAAAAAAATGCATGGAAAGTTATAGAACTAAAAAAGTAAGATAGAAAATGCAGAACAAAAGATTATACAATCAAAAGAAAATGAAAAAACGGACTTGGAAGAAAAAACCCTATTAATATCACAAGCAAAACCCCAAGCTATTATACTCATATGCGAAGAAGATGAATAAAAGAAGAATAGAAATAGGCCCTCTGAGAATTGAAGGGAGATTAACGAATGAAAAAAAGGAAATTTGCAAACATACTGGCAGAACGATATAAGAGAAGTTCACCCCTAGAATAGATAATGAAGATAATGATATAGAAGTAAGGGATGAAAATAGTGAATATTTAGCTGACATAGATTAATCAAGCTGATATTGTGCAGGCTATTAATGAAATTAAAATGGAGCTGCTGCAGGGCCTGATGGAATTCCTGCTATTTTGTTAAAGAAAGTAGTTCATTCTATCGCAAAGCCACTTGCAATATTATTAAGACAAAGTGTAGATACAGGCAAGATTATGAGGAGCACAAATTAGCATATATTACCCTACTTTCAAAAGTGGATCAAGACTAGAGGCAAGTAATTATAGGCCTGTGAGTCTAACATCACATTATGAAAGTGTATGAAAGGGTAATGAGAAAAATATTATGAAACATTTAATAAAAAATAATTTGTTTAATAAAGGACAACTGGTTTCGTACCGGAAAAGTACACAACCAACTGTTAGTCCACCGTGAGAACATATTCAAAAATATGAAAAGCGGAAATGAAACAGATGTGGTTTATTTAGACTTTGCAAAAGCTTTTGATAAAGTAGACCATAATATATTAGCGAAGAAAATTAGAAAACACAATATCGTGGATAAAGTAGGAAGATGGTTAAAAGAATTTTTACACAACAGAAAACAGATAGTTATTGCAAACGACGAGAAATCGGATGAAGTCAGGTAATATCCGGTGTGCCGCAAGGTACGGTGTTAGCTGCAATACTGTTTGTTATTATGATTGAAGACATAGACAAATAATGTGAAGGATTCGGTAGTGAGTAGTTTCGCAGATGACACAAGAATAAGTAGAGAAATTACTTGTGATGAAGATAGGAACGCTCAAAAGAACCTTAACAAAGAGACTAATATGATTGGGCAGAGGTAAATAGGATGGTATTTAACTCTGATAAATTTGAATCAATAAATTATGGAGACAGAGAAAGAAAGCTATATGCATATAAGGGACCTAATAATGAGACCATCACAAATAAGGAAGCAGTTAAAGACCTTGGTGTGATGATGAATAGGAACATGTTATGCAATGATCAAATAGCAACTCTGTTGGCAAAATGTAAAGCAAAAATGGGAATGTTGTTACGGCACTTCAAAACAAGAAAAGCTGAACACATGATTATGCTTTATAAAACATATGTTCGTAGTCCACTTGAATATTGCAATATGATATGGTACCCACACTATCAAAAGGATATTGCACAAATAGAGAGTGTACAAAGGTCCTTTACAGCTAGAATAGAAGAAGTTAAGGACCTAGACTACTGGGAAAGACTACAATTCTTAAAATTATATAGTCTAGAAAGGAGAAGAGAACGCTACATGATAATTCAGGCATGGAAACAGATAGAAGGAATAGCAGAAAATATCATGGAACTAAAAATATCAGAAAGAGCAAGCAGAGGTAGATTAATAGTGCCCAAAACTATACCAGGAAAAATAAGGAAAGCACACAGGACATTAATCCACTACGCACCAGCATCGATAATGCAGCGTCTATTCAATGCGTTGCCAGCTCATCTGAGGAATATATCAGGAGTGAGCGTAGATGTGTTTAAGAATAAGCTCGACAAATATCTAAACTGCATCCCAGACCATCCAAGATTGGAAGATGCAAAATATACCGGAAGATGTACTAGCAACTCTCTGGTAGACATTAGAGGTGCCTCACACTGAGGGACCTGGGGCAACCCGAACAAGATGTAAGATATGTAAGATAAGATACATACAAACAAAACTCTTCCACACCTTCTCCCCAACTCCAAAAATAATCACACATAATGAGATCTTTTCCTACCTAAGCATTGATATCTCTTGACTAATTTTCGTCTCCCTTTCATCACATCGTCAATATCTACTTTAATCAGTCTTGAAATGATATTTTTTCCTCGTTTAGCTAAAAACATAAGACTGCAATTAATCAAAACATGACAAATAAATAAATGCTCGGGAGTAAAAAAAAAAAAAAAAAAAAATCATGAATGCAAAGAAGATTGGTAACAAAATTTTATCATGAGTTTTAAACCAACGTTATTTCGAGTTGATAAAAGTGGCTACCGCACAAATTGTGAGTGAACTATAGTCGATTCATTTAAGGTAGATTCTTGCGCCTACGAGACGTTTGTTTGGCGGCCTCTGATTGGCTGGTAGCGGGAGGCAGACTGCTCGCTCAGTGGGTCATATTTTCGTTTGTAGCTTAGAAAACTAGCAATATGTTTACATTTCTTCATTTATCTCACGTTTTACAAAAGATAGGAAAGTTTTGGTCATACCTAAGGATTCGGTATTAAATGTACAATTAATGAATCTTTTCCTGAAATCAATAAGTTAAAATACAAAGGAATTACAACGAGTAGAAGTGAAGGGAGAAACATTTCATTCTTTATACCTGTTTTTATTCATCATCGGATTTTGCATAATTCATGAGATCAAGATAAAATAAAATCTTGTGTTATTAAACAATAAAATAACCCTGAATACGCGGTGCTTTCAGATTTTAGATGCGTGTAATATGTAAACGAGAAAATGAAGAATATGTCTTTTTATGTGCACTCGTGCTTGACTCGGTTTGACAATAGTGCCGAGACACATCGTTGGGTCTGGTCCTCTCAGCTAGAGCCGTTGGCGTGTTGGCAGTTGCCAATTGGCGATATGAGAAGTTTGCAGTTTCGAGACTGTATTCACCGAATTATTATGTCATTACATTTTCTATAAATAAATGCATAGAATTCCCATTATAACTTTCGAACATTTTTACTCAAATATCATATATGTCCGTATTTCTGGACATATCTGATAAAAAAAGTAAATAATCAGATGATGCATTCTGGTATCGTTGGAGGTGTAGGCTGGCCGCGGGCGGGAAATTCAGTCCAGGAATGAATTTGAAAATCTACGGACCTACTTGCGCACTCTTCAGCCTCATCCTTAGTTTTAATGAGGTTGGTTTTCAACATATTGTTTCTAATTTTCTTATATGAATGGGAATATAAATTTTCAAACTTAAGAGATATCAGAGACTTAATTGAGTGATATGAAATAATAATCTCAAGTGGAGCAATAAACAGCAACGAACTAAAGCAAGATTTTTTTTTTTTCTTTTTTCCAAGCAGATGTTCTCAAGATGACAGCATCATTCGTCGCACCGTTTCAGATTTGCAAGTCAAGCTCGCAACATTATAATGAATGTTCATCGTTACTTCAGCTCACAGTGGGGAGCAGACTCAAGAAATGAAGTATTTGAGAAGACCGCCAAAGCTACAGGAGTGCAACCAACACAGTGAAAAAAATCAAGCGACAGTCATCTGAATGTGGTAACGTCCCCTTCCGCTTTCACCTGTATATCCCAGGAAGAGGATCCGAGTGAAGGACAAGGTGGATAGTTTTTGAAAATGAGTGTATTCGGAAGGAGATTTTGTCTTTTTACGAGAGAGGAGAGCTCCCAACGTTAGATGCCCTACTGGAAAAAGTGAAGGAAGACCCGGTGAAGTTTAATGGTGGAAGAACAACGTTATGGAAAATTGTGAGAGGCTTGGATTCCGGTACAAAAAAGTGACGAGTGGAAGAGCAATTTTAATGGAACGTGATGATATAGTGGCAGCGAGAACTGAATACCTACGGTTAATTGAAAAGAATAGGAATTGTAGTCCAACTGAACGTAAACCTGAAGTATTCCTTGATGAAACTTGGATAAACCAAAACAAAATGAATGTGTACGTCAGTGTTGGACAACGGGTGAAGGCGAAATAGGACCCAAACTTAAGACTGGAAAGGGGTGGTCAAGATTTATTGTGGTGCACTCGGGGAGTGAGAAGGGGTTTGTCAAAGATGCGCTATTGTTGTTTAGGTCAAAAATGGTGCCAAAGGGGACTACCATGATTCCATGGACCATGAAGGTTTTTAAAGTGGTTTAAGGAACAACTATTGCCTAATATAGAAGATAGATCTCTAATCATAATGGACAATGCTCCCTACCGTAGCCAAAATAGAAAATAAAGTGCCAACAACCAGCAACAGAAAAAGTGAAGTCATACAGTGGCTTCTTAACTAATAACGTCACCCACGACCCATCAGCAACAAACCAAAAGCCAAAATTGTTGCAGATTGCCAAGTGTCACAAAGAAAAACAGAGGTATGTGATAGATGAGATAGCCTGTGCAAATGTCATGATGTGCTCAGACTGCCACCATATTATTGTCAGTTTAACCCCATAGAACTTATATGGGCTCAAATAAAGGATATCAGAAAAAATAACTCTAATGCAAATCAATCTTTGAAAACTGTTGAGCAGCTTACGAGACTGGCGATAGACAAAGTAACAACAGAAGACTGGAAGAAATGTTTTCACACATTAAGAAATTAGAAGATGATTATAGGAGGAAAGATGTTGCTAGAGAGCATATGTTTGAAAGTTTTTTTATTGACATTGGGATGACGAAAACTGACAGTGATGATATTGATATTTAGGGAGGATGACACTGCAGTGATGATATATATCAATGATTTTCCATTATTTTTTTTTAAGTTGAAGACCTAACAGTGTTTCTATAGTTTTCCAATTTTTAGATAGGCAATTTCATAACTACAGTATATCCATATGAGTTTCCTTTTTTTAATATTTAATGGCATAACAATGTACATATCTGTTTATAAATCTTTTTACTTGGTTAAAATAGAAAAGAAAAAGGGGATATCAATGTATCTTTATAATTTCCCATTCTTTTTGTTCCAAATAGGTAATGACATGATTATGATATATGCATGATTTTCCTTTATTTATTTTTTAAATAATGATGACGTAAGAAAATTTGTAAAATTTTAATTTTCTTTTTGTTCATATCGATAGCCTAATGACATACCAATGTAAGCCTACTGTGTATGAGTTCTTTTGTGTTTATGACATAATATATCTGCATGAATTTCCATTCTTTTTGTATAAAAAGATGATGATATAACAGTCTTCTGATTAGTCTCATTATCCTACTGTACTATATATATATATACAATTATGCAGGGCTGTGGGAACGGTTACGGGAGCTATTCTAACTCAGGTATGAATTAAGTTGATTCAAGAATAATCAACTACCTCAGGGAGAAAACTAAGCAAATTTTTCCTAAACATTGTTGTAGACATGTTGTCAAGTGTAACATGTATATAAAGGAGATAAACATTCTGGTGTAAGAGTAACTCAAGCAATTCTGAAAAAGACAGTATATTATATTCGTTACATCGTCAACAAATTTTATGGTAAGAAATAAACATTTGTACTTTTTTTTTATTGAGTGAACATATGAAAACCATAAGCTTTTGATGTTATTGGCCAGAGAAACAAGTTCTGTTATTTCATCAGTGAGCCTCATAAAGCATGTACATTTCTCACTTAGACTAAATTGAAGCCAACACCCGAGATGCATCCATCTGATTATTTACTTTTCTTTTATCAGATATGTCCAGAATACGGACATATATAATATTTTAGTAAAAATGTTCGAAAGTCATAATGGGAATTCTATGCATTTATTTATAGAAAATGTAATTACATAATAATTCGGTAAATACATAGTCTCGAAACTGCAAACTTCTCATATCGCCAATTGGCAACTGCCAACAGCTCTATCTGAGAGGACAAGCCCCACGATATCTTGCGTCCCTCGGCACTACTGTCAAACCGAGTCAAGCACGGATGCAACATAATAAGACATATTCTTCATTTTCTCTTTACATATTACACGTCATTTAAAATCTGAAAGCACCAGCGTATTCAGGGTGATTTATTGTTTTTAAAAACACAAGATTTCATTTTATCTTGATCTCGTGAATTATGCAAAATCCGATGATGAATAAAAACAGGTATAAAGAAATGAAATGTTTTCTCCCTTCACTTCTACTCGTTGTAATTCCTTTGTATTTTAACTTATTGATTTCAGGAAAAAGATTCATTAATTGTACATTTAATACTGAATCTTTGGTATGACCAAAACTTTCCTATCTTTTGTAAAACGTGAGATAAATGAAGAAATGTAAACATATTGCTAGTTTTCTAAGCTACAAACGAAAATATGACCCACTGAGCGAGCAGTCTGCCTCCCGCTACCAGCCAATCAGAGGCCGCCAAACAAACGTCTCGTAGGCGCAAGAATCTACCTTAAATGAATCGACTATAGTTATACAATGAATGAATTGCATAATGCCTTAGGAATATAGTGACCGAATACATGCTGCTGTGACTGAACTTGATCGCCATAAAGGACTTCCAAATTAACTTACATCTCTGGACTGGGGTGGGAAACACAATACCTTAACTTAGCAGAGGCCCGAAGGAAGCCATAGGGAAGGAGTGAAATGGAGGAGCATCTAACTGACTGAATGATAGGGACTCCCACCCACGAGGAACTCATATATATATATATTATATATATATATATATATATATATATATATGATAATATATATACACACACACACACATATATATCATATATATATATAATATATATATATATATATATATGTATGTATGTATGTAATGTATCCCTTTTTCATTCCTTGTGCATCAATAATAGGATGAAGAAAGTTATAAGCATCCCAATAAATATTCGAATAAAACAAAATACGTTCATGACTGGTTCCTCCAATAAAAATGCACATCAACAGTAACACAATAGAAAAATTTCAGAATAATACTGGTATCGTCACAAAAGATCAATATCAACACAGTCCTTGAAAAACTTATGGATGCTCGTATAAGCGGCATCTCTAATAACTATCAATTATGTCATCAGTAACTGTTTAAAAAAGTTACGAATATGACTGGCATATCCAATATCATCCAGAATAACAAAATGAAAAAAGAAAAAAAAAAGTTTTGAACGGGATTGGCGTCACAGTACATTCCGTTTTACAAAGACGATTGCTATTCTATTCCATCCTAAGCTAGGGATGTCTTCCTCCACCTTGAATGGCATTTTTTGATCGATATCTTTTGAGACATTTCAAGAATTTAGAGCCATCTTAATGCTATATCGAGGCTTACAGAGGGGGACCGTCGTCTCGCCTTCTGAATCTCCAAGCGGTCCGTTACGAGGCAAAGTCTCAAGCGGCATAAGAAACGCAACTGACCGATAAATTCAGTACTACAAAACAGGCACCAAAACAATTATGGTCATCGAACGGAAAGACATACTATGTACTAACTACCGAGCATTGATACCAGCTATCAATTAGTGATTAATCATCGTCCGTAAATAAACCACTACCAAGCCCTGAATATATGAGCAATAATTAGGCATAATATCGCTTAATACTAACAATTTACTCATTAGCATCTTTAAAAACTTAGCAGAAGATTATTTTTCTGCATTTATTTTGTGGGGTAAGAAAGACCAGCTTAGTAGATTACAGAGGTCATAAGAGGGCCAAGATTGAGATGGTATGGGCATGTGCTGAGGATGGATGACAAGAAGGGAGTGAAGAGGGCTCTGGAGGAACCTGTTAGAGGAAGAAGATCGAGAGGGAGACAGAGAATGAGATGGCGAGATAAAGCGAAGGAAGGTATGGAGAGAAGAGGTTAGTTGGAGGATGATGCCTTGAATAGAAGGCAATGGAGAAGGCGCATCAGGCAACCGACCCCTTAATGTAGGGATAACGGTGGGAAAGAAAAAGAAGAAAGACCTGCTCAGAAACACAACAGCTCGAGCTGACACGAGGACAGATTAATGTGGCGAAAATTGCAACAACAATAAGAAACTACGGAGTTTCGATGCGCTTTTACGCAATTTCTATGTGATTCAGATTTGTATCGCACAGCTAGCTGTGCGTTCTCTCCATTTCGCGTCTACGAGTATGCGTACACGGAGACGTTTTTAAAGTGTAACGATAAAAATCTTAAAGTTTCGGCTGAAGTGGCTACAAATGAGATCTGAAAAGCAGAAACAATCTTGACATGCGGAGCGTGACTATGGATGACAAGACTTGAATCTCCTTCGGGTGAGAGCTCGAAATTATAATTAGGGAAGAAAACGAAACGATGTCGGTCGATGTGGACCAATATGCAAATCAGAGTATGGTTGGTAATGGAGGAAGAAAGTTCCTCTCAACATTTATCGGTATATTTTTATGTATTATAATCAACGCCATGAAACATCAAATTTGAGATGCTTTACCGACAAAAAAAAAAGTTTGTTATGTGGCTAACTCAAGTCTGGAAATTTTCACCGATAAGATTTCGGTCTATTGCATTTATGAGACAACAGGAATTTGATTATTTCTGTTGAAAGGTATAATGAATACTTAAAAGAGAAATAAGGCGTCGTTAAGGCAATCAACTAAATTAGTATTCCTTTTCGACTTTCAATCATCGATTTGGGTCCAGTTTACTTAAGCATAACATTACTGGTACGAAAAAAAGACCCGACCAAAAACAGACGAATAACGAGTGCACTTGGAAAAAACTACATATAATTTCATTTTTATCGTTTCACCAAGTAAAAATAAAATTAAATTAAATGAAAAAACTTTAGCAACAATTCTGAATACAACGAAACTAGTATAAAAGGCCGGGATCTTATAATGACCACGGACATTGGTTAATCAGATAAGAAGTTTGGTCGATAAATACAAAAAAAGAAAAAAAAACATTTAATCGGACTTGACAAGATAAAGAAATACTCTTAATTAAGCTAAGAGCGCGACAGGAGACCTTTCTCAAGTCCAGATCTTTATCTTTATTTCCTCCTCTCAAGTGACAAGGAAATTCTTAAATTACGAATTAATGACGAATATGTATTAGTTAATATTAGTTAACTACTTGCTTTTTTACTAGATCTCTTCAATTTCAACCCCTTTACTGCTGTTTATTCACAAAAATTATTTAATCTACGATATTCTTAAATTAGGAATTAATGACGATTATTAGTTAAAATCATTTTTACAAAATATAGCCAATTTTAACTAATTCACAACTGGTTACTCACAAAACTGATTTAATCTAAGCTACAATTTGAGGGTTGCATGTGAAAAAAAATTGCTGTGATCTAAGGCTCTTAGGCAATAAAGAATATATAATACTAGACATTTCTTCCTTATTTACACGGACATTCATTACTTTTATTCTAGTTTAGAATATGCAGTAACCTGGCTTATTTGAAAGTTCACACTTTTATAATATTTAGTATCATGGTATTGGAGAAACAAATCCACAGTTATGTAAATGTACCTATATTTAAATTTAAAAACAGCAAGGATAGCTTTCGGGAGTCTGTTCGGTTTCCCAGCAAGAATAGCTTTCGGGAATCTGTTCGGTTCCCCTTTATCAATCTCCAGATTGATAAGGGGAACCGAACAGATTCCCGAAAGCTATTCTTGCTGTTTTTAAATTTAAATATAGGTACATTTACATAACTGTGGATTTGTTTCTCCATTTGAAGACTCGTGCTACTATGAGGATTTTTTAATTAATTATCATGGTATTATTAGTAATATTTCGAACAGTCTGCAACGTTATGCCAAATGCTAATAATGCCATAATACATTCCATTATGAATGACTCTTTGGTCTTTCCTGCATTCCTCATAAAAAAGGGGACATTCACGAGTTTGCCTCGTGTCGTTTTATAGTCCAGTGTTTGCTGTTACTGAAGGTTACTGTCTTTTGCTATTCCAGCATCTAGTTCCTTTGGCCCAGGTGATATTCGGCCGGTACCATAATATTCCTTCATCGTAATAATAGCGAAATGGAATAAAATCCCAAGTGTGATTTTATCTGTCCCCTGTATAGCACCCTTGTACACTTTTATCACAGGCAAATTTTATGCCAGCATTAACTTCCGTGAAGGAATGTGGGTTTAGTAGCGTGCTCCGTGCTGATCAAAACGGTCGATGACCCTATCATATCAAAAAAAAAAAAATCTATTATACCCTCCTGGTAAAGAGACCCTTCAAAGACGATCCGTGCATGTCAGAAGACTCTGTAGAGTACTGGTGGTGACAGGATCACCACCAACGTCTCCTGTATAGCGTCATTCGTCAAAAATATCTAATCAAGATTACTTTCGTGAGAGGTGGTCAGCAATGCAAACGATAGTCATCACAGACGTTTGCATCAACGTCTGTATCAGCATTAGAGGCGTTCTTTTGGAATCGTCTGATAGCATTATACATAATATTTTCGTCATCAGTCTTATCCAGTAAGCAGTGACATTCATATTAAAAAATTCTATTTCAATATCCATTCCTCTCTTTCCATGTTTATATGTAACTGCACATAAAAAACTATCAATATAAGCATCTGTACAAGTAATGTATGTATATATATATATATATATATATATATATATATATATATATATATATATAGATATATATATACATAGGTATATTATTTGTACAGTAGCCTCTCTCGCTATATACTATATATATATATATATATATATATATAATATATATATATATATATATATATTATATATATATATATAAATAATATATATATAATTGACATATGGCCACATACTATATACATGTATATATATCAACATTAATCCATGTCATATTTCTAATCGCCCTTGATTCTATTAAATGAAAAATGGGACTCTTCACCATTCCATATCTTGGTCGGAAGGCATTAGCATTTGGAACAGGAGTGGGAGAAGCATTATAGTGATTATGGAAGGGCCCCCGGGGGAGGGGGGAGGAGGTGGGAGGGAGGGGTGAGGATGGAGGGGGGGGGGAGGGGGGGGGTGGGGGTGGGGTGGGGAGGGCAATCGTGAAAAGAAGTTTGGTACTAAGCCAGATTCCTGGCTGGCATTTGTGGCCGTATCTTGTAATTTATAAGGAGTAAAAGCCTGTAAAAAGTTTATGTACAATATTTCATGCTTGATACCTATTTCCCCTTAATTTATACGCGCGACATAAATCGTTACCTGTTTTGGGAGTTTATGCCCTAATAACCCTATTATTGTCAGTAAAGGTAATAATATAATTGTAAAAGAAGGTATCATGGGGATGGGGAGGGGGGGGGGGGACTCCGGGCAGAGAGAGAGAGAGAGAGAGAGAAAACAATCGGCGCCTGACCCCGGCAGCTTGTTTTTTCTTCTTTTATTTTTGTGAACGAGGTTGTGCCTTTCTTTTCAATAACAAAATTAAGAGTATGATTTGGCGTTTATTGTTGTCTTTAATAATGCAAAAACATTTAAAAATCTCAGCGTATTTAACTGCTGAAAATGGAAAATATTCAATCTGATCACTTAAATATAATCTAATTTGTATTTCTTTACAAATTCCAATTTGCCATGGGTGAAATCTGGAATTTGTTAAAAAAAATCTAACGCCAAAATATTTCGGTGTCTTTAACTGTTGTAAGATATTTAATGGGAGAACGATGACAATTTTTATTTTATTTTATATCCACTCGAAAAGTGATAAAAAATGTATTCTCCTAAGGTTTTATTCAGGGCATTTGACAAAAGGTTTAATATAGAGAATCCGTGAAAGGGCATCGATTCAACCGCACCAAAAGCTAATCCGAAAACAACTTTGCATTCTGTTGAAGGCAAATGCTGGAAATTCGAACAGAGGCAAAGGCAAATGTTTAGGAATGAAACACTTTTGCAATTATGAGACTTTACATCGAAAAATTACCTGAAGAGGCATAAATTATAAATTAAATCCTCATAATATGAAAACTGTTCTACTATGGTTGAAGGATGAAAATTTCAAAAGAAAAAATATGAGTTTCCACTAGAAATGATCTAAGAATAAATGATAATGTAAGCCCTTCTAACCAGACATATTATATAGAAACTAATACTAATTACCGCATAAAATATCAATCGAAATTCCTAAGCAACTTGTTACTGAAATGATAACTCTTGAAATATCCATCGATAGTTTTGTCAGTTACACTTACATTAATTTTCTAGCTTCTCCTGTGTTTTCGTTTCTTTCTATAATATGGAATATTCTTTGGAGACCACCTACATGACATGGTTACCTTTACACTTTTCCCTTTGCCTGATACTCGCTAACATCTAACAACGCATTGAAGGTCCATATCTACAATGTGATTTTATATAAAAAAAATATACATATATACATAAAATCACGTATAGGAGCATTCCCATTTCTCTGTGACGTAATAGTTCCTTTAAATAAACTACTGTCTTAGCTTCCCTAATGTTAAGTAATTAAGATTTTTTTTATTCTCTTATTCAGTACTTAAAATACAAATATTGACAGTAGTTACTTCAACTTTTAACTAACGATCGAATCAGAATATTCGGGAAATAACTTGCTAAATAAAAATAAACTTACAACATTAGCATATAATTACAAAAAAAGGGTAAATTTAAAGACAGTTCAGATAGCTAGGCGACAATTACACGAAAGATAATAATCAGCAATATCACTAGAGAGGATAAAACTTCCTTTGACATATTCAAAGATTCGTGAGTGCACTGGGATCCTATTCAACAATTATGTAAACACTGCTTGAAACAGATAAATACCGATTATTATGACCGTATTTTTTCCTAACTTCTGACTATTTTGAGTTGTAATTACGGTGAGAA
>NC_087218.1:9217808-9227808 GCF_015104395.2 Macrobrachium nipponense
ACCCTTTCAAGACATTCTTGTGAGTCTGCAAATTCAACAGAAGGAGAAAGATAATGAGCTGAGAAATTACTGAGGTAAGTATTCATTCATTCACACACAAAAAAGCCGACAAAAAAATGACTCTGTGAAATTACAGCTGTAATCATTAAGGCCATGACCGCCTTCCACTACCTGACCTAGGAAATATGTATGAAAGTATATATAAAAAAAAATGGAAGAGGTAAATATATATAATCATTCACTCTGAGATACAAAAACAAAAAGAGAGCATTCCTAGCATTTCTGCGTTACAAAACTGTTGTCACAGTAATTGTTTGAAGGTATTCCGTAATTACCTATTGGAAGCTTGTGGTTTCGACTCTGCTGGTCCCACGGCCCCGCCATTGGCTGCCCGTTGTAAGGCTTGTTTGCAAAACGGTTCAACGAAAACCACAGCAAGATTTACAACTTCTTATTGGTGAGAATTATGTCAGAAGGAAAACGGTCCCTGCGAGAGAATCGCCGATAATTAACGAAAATGATGAATTCAGACAGTCAAATTAATGCTCAAGAACCTTTTTCTATGAACCATCTGTTAAAGCCGTGGCGTTATCGAGTCTTATGCAAAGAACCCTAAGTAATGCCTACAAAGAACGGCAACCCCCCCCCCCCCACGCAGACAAAACTATAGAGAAGCAAACGTGCAAGAGGAAACTGAACGTAAAAATCCTTGAGGTTTATTAACGACAATACCTATTGATTACCGTCCAAATTTCATTCACATATGGCTGTTGCGCTCAGCAAATTTTTTGCCTTCCATTAAAGTCGTATTATCAATATTCTCTCTCTCTCTCTTTCTCTTTTTTCTCGAGCTTCTCTTAGATAATTAAAATGCACTGGGGGAATCAATAAAGACCTCTCTCTCTCTCTCTCTCTCTCTCTCTCTCTCTCTCTCTCTCTCTCTCTCTCTCTCCTCTCCGTTACGCCTATTGGTAAAAGTCTAATTCCAGAGATACAAAAATTCCTTCCAAGATATTCAGTTCTCCTTTCCTCCAATCACCCCCCCCCCCCCACATCAAACACCTCCCCGAGAAGAAGAAGAAGATACCCTTAGGCCTAAAATCAAGAAGACTTGTTATTAATAAAGATGCGCAGAGCTCAAAGCAGAGTATAGGAAAAAATACAACCCTACTCACCCCCCCCTAATTCATATTTGGAAAAAGAAAAAAAAAACTGTGGTCCTTCTTTAAGTCTGCTTAGGACCCAATAAGAAAAAATAAAAGAAATACGAGATAAAAATTCCTCCTTGGATTGAATACAACTGTACAACGATGTGGTCGCCATTTACGTTTTTTTTTCTTTTTCCCCTCTTCGGGGAAATTCTGGCTATTCACAAGAAGAGTTATTGGCCTTTTTTTTTTTTTTGTTTTTTTTTTTTTTTTTTAATAAATGAGACTCGCATCTCTATAGTGGAGGGGGGAGGGAGGGGGTGGGTGTGAGATAGGGATAAGGGTCGAAGTTAATTACCTACTATGGTGGTAATGTAAACAGCCTTCTTATTTGATTTTTGTACTTGATGGGAAACCGTATTGGTTTGATTGAAGGCTAAGCAGACGGATGAGTAAAAATAGGATGAGGGAATGGCTTGTGTGCAATTCGATAAGTAATATGAATATGTAATTCGACAAAGAAATAAATAAATAAACAAAAAGAGTCAAACAGGCAAAGGTAGATTGATAGATTAATAGATACACGGATGCATAAATAGCACAACGAATCTCCTTCCCTTACCTTTCTCGGTAATATAAAAGAAAAATTATATAATCTTCGAGTCAAATATTTATCGATATCCACAGACGATTTCCCCTGATTTCATTGCTTACGAAAGTTTTATAATAACCTGCTTCATCACCTCTTTGAAATATTATTCTCGTTTCTGGGGCTGCTTCTTCTTTCATTCCCTGTATATTATCATTAATATTATTCCTTACTCTACTAATGGGTGTTCTATAGCCTCCATCTCTTTTACGCTGAAATACAG
Organism: Macrobrachium nipponense; assembly: GCF_015104395.2. Taxonomy (NCBI): domain Eukaryota; kingdom Metazoa; phylum Arthropoda; class Malacostraca; order Decapoda; family Palaemonidae; genus Macrobrachium; species Macrobrachium nipponense. The sequence goes on from NC_087218.1 coordinate 9,219,829, forward strand.
AGATATCCCTGGAACCCGCAAAAAAGGGCATGGGGCTCGCAACTTCATTCCAGAAGGACCTTTTGGCGCCCTTTGTGAAAGGAAATACGCGAACAAACTGTAGTTCCTTTCTTGTAGATGTACTGTAGAAAACAGACTTTTTCAACCTGTCCTAAACTTTAGAGGATGGAAACCCTTGTTAGGTAATAAAAAAAATTGTATGAGAAGGGGGAGGGGGTTATACATATGCACACATAGAGAAAAATAGAGTAAGGAAGATTCAGAGAGAGAGAGAGAGAGAGAGAGAGAGAGAGAGAGAGAGAGAGAGAGAGAGAGAGAGAGAGAGAGAATTTGCTCATACAGAAAAATCGAAAGCTAAATGCAAACAAGAATATAGGGTCTCACATGAGAGAGAGAGAGAGAGAGAGAGAGAGAGAGAGAGAGAGAGAGAGAGAGAGCGTCATCGTCGAAGTTGACAGCATCCAACAGAACGCGGCGACGATCGTCTGTAAAATATTAATTTAACACAGGCCTGCTCCTGGACAATTGCTCGGGTCCCACCCACAACCACCCTCGCCGCCCCTTTTGTTGCTTCACGAGGCATGTCGATTTCCACCTTAGGACGAACGAGATGGGTGGGATCGAAGTGGGACAAGGGAGATTTTGTGGGGGGAGGAAAACCTAAGGGAAAACCCAAGAAAGGGGGGGGGGGGGGAGACGTGCTGCAACTACAGGAAGGATGGCACGGGGGTTGGAAAAAAATTGGTTGTTATTTGAGGAAATGAATGATTAATTCGCACAATGAGAGATTGTTACTACAGAGAAGATGACGAGAGCAATGCAGAAATAAAACTGCTACTAAAGGGGGACAAAGTACGAAAAATGGAGAAAAAAACTTTGCATGTCAGAAGGTACATGGCAAGAAAAAAAAAATAACTTATTTTAGGGGAGAATGACACGGGGCAATATACAAACAAACTTGACTCCGTGCAAAATAACCCACAAGATTATAGAGGAAAAACCATCTATACTGACAGGGGAACGCATTGACACACGGAGGGAAACTGTTCTACAGGGGAGAATGGCGAAGGGAAGGGAGGAAGATGCTACTACTTTATGAAACAAAACAAGGAATAGATAATGACACAGGAAACGACGGAGGACGAAGAAAAATGGGACTAGGAAGAACTACAGAGGCTGGAGAAAGACTTGCTACTAAAGAGACACTGACACAAGGAATGGAGGAAAGAGCTCTTGTCATATGGAAGGAAAACGCAGTTACCTGCCAAGAAATGAAACGAGTGGAAAAGGAAAAAGCCGCTACTATTACCACAGGGAGAAGGGCACTGCTACTTAAGTAAAATGGAATGAGGTTTAGGGAGGGAGTAAGAAAAATGAACTATTCCTGTCAAAGACTGTCTTTAACAGAGACATAGACTGTTTAACTGATTAACTAACTTCTATAAGAATGCAATAAGGAATTAAATCGTAAATACACCACATAACTGGCTTATGAAGGATGGTATTAGGGAACAGCGAAAGGCTAGATCTTTGGGTAATTGCTAAGTCGACTTCTCTAACTTGCCCTAGATGTTATTTACAAATAATAATAATATAATAATAATAATAATAATAATAATAATAATAATAATAATAATTATTATTATTATTATTATTATTATTATTATTATTATTGCCATCCTGGAAAAGTAAACCAACAGTAGTATGTCTTGATATTTTAAATAATAAGACATACTACTGTCGATTTACTTTTCCATTTTATTGACTCATGTGATTATGAGCCTTCTCTGAACTATTACCATCATTATCATTTCATAACACATCCGTTGCGGCACTATCTCACGAAACTGAACACAAATTTCCCTTCATGCTTGAAAAACCTTAAAGTCCAAAATTTCAGAATGTGGTGGAATTATCGTTTTTCTTCTGTGTTTCGCGAACTAAATATCTAGCGCGCCTTGCTTAAAGAGGTCAATCATCCTTTACTCATGTCCCGCCCTCAAAACAAAACAAAAATAGCTCCCGCTTTACTGAGAGATTCTTTCTTAATCACACAATCTCATGCACTGTCTAATTAGCTAGCAACAGCTGGGTACTCGCCAGGCTTACTAGAAGCTTATTTATCTGATCTTCTCTCTTGACCTTCGTTTATCACGGAACTTCTCTCACACCTCTCTAATTTCACCATCATATATATGCGTTGTAATTGTAATTTCAGCGACAAGGCACGGAATGTTTAATTCCTCTGATAATAAGATTTAACGACAGAGAGAGAGAGAGAGAGAGAGAGAGAGAGAGAGAGAGAGAGAGAGAGAGAGAGAGAGAGTCATTCAATATGCAGTCGATAAAGTCATTCTCTAAAAGGAGATGAAATAAAGATGGTTCCGAAACAGCCACACGACTTCAATTATAAACTCGAACAGAATGCAAATATAATTGAGACCCTTATAAGTCAACAACAGTCGATATTCACTGGATCACTTTGCAAGGAGAATCCAAAATACAGTAGTGATGATGAATACTGATTCAAGACTAGTTTCCCGGTCCAGCATTTAGAAACCCAAGACCAAATAAGAATTCATGAGCCATCTGCCACGTTACAAGTACAGATGTTCAGATACACATGCGTACATAAATACATACTTACATATACGTGTATATATATATATATATATATATATATATATATATATATATATATATATATATATATATATATATATATATATATATATGTGTGTGTGTGTGTGCGTGTGTGTGTGTGTATATATATACGTATGTATACTCATGTATTATATGTAGTATATACATATATAATGTATATATAAATATATAAAATATATATATATATATAATTAATATATAAATATTAATATTAAATCAAAGACATTCATATTATTATTGAGTAAATTCAATCATACTGTAAATTCAAGGAATGTCCTTCAAATTACTTGTGCAGAAGTCTACATACATATATACATCATATACCAATGCATAAGCATCAGTGGAAGTAAACTGATTTTATCAAAGATGATAAAAAAACATTCAGCAAATTGCTCGAGAATATCTTAAACAAATCACTCGAAAGTATAGAGTTTAATTTAAGAGGGAATGGGATCAAAATAAAGATTCAAAAGCTACCTGCCGAATTACCTACACAGATAATTGCATGGATATACACTTTAGCCATGCATATGTATCCAAAGAAGGAAAATTTACATCGGTTATACAGAAGGTATTTTAGGGTATATCTAATCGAAGAGGCATATTGGCTAAGATTTCCATGGGAAGAAAATGTCAGTGAACAGCAGCTACAGAAAACTACCGATTACGCACACGTATCATCAAAGGCATTAGGAGCAGAAACGTGAGATACCAAAAGAACTAATTAAGAGGAAAATCGGCTTTCAATTTTTGATAAAATTTTCTGATCAATGAACTGTTTCTGAAGGCAGTGTTGGATAATGAATGAAGCCCAACGACCCACAATATTCTCTCATCGATAACCACAGTATAAGCAATGCAACGCTAGTTCACAAAATCGACCCGGTCGATGAAATTATGTCAAAGGTTGACAGAGAATTTTCATAAATATTCTAACATTGTACAAAGAGGAAAACATTAAACGTAGGGCATCTGTCATAAAGCCGGTTAGATTGGAAAAGTTACATGGACTGATGAAGATTGATTAAAATGGACTTTTTTTGAAGTGAATATCTTTGTTAATAATTATGTAATGAAAATAAGCCAACGGCTGCCATGCTCTGGTTCCAGAGAAGAGAAGTATGATTTTCATCTGAAATTGATATGAAATACTTTATGATATTCTGTTTAAAGTAATATGTATAGTTAATTTGCGACATTCTAGTAAAAATAATAAGTAAACCGTACTTTACATATTATGATGAAAGCACTATAAATAGTGCGTGATGTTCTGATACATATTGATGTAGTGTATATCTCACTGATACCATCAGGGAAAGTGTTCAAGAACAGCGAACACCAGACGAATAACAAATCTAAGCCTCTAGGAGCGCTACACGAGGTTAGCATAATAATGAAGGGAAATCGTGGAATGGTGACAAAGTAAAACGATGGTCAAAATTCGTTTACAGCCACAACCTTATACAGGAAAAACATACAATTACAAACAGACCTGACGATTTCCAGATGAAAGATAAAATGCAACATCTTCTTCTTCTTCTTACCAGCATTATCCCTATTCGGGGTCGCCGTATTTAATGAGTCTCTTCCATCTACCTCTGTCCTGTGTCATTTCCTCCCGTACTCCCTTCTCCCTCATATCATCACCTGGTCTTAGGTCTTCCTCTCCTTCGTGTTCCATCCACACAGTCTGACAAAACTGAATTTGACAGAAGACCCAAAAGAAAGGCAGGACACCAAGCAGACCTAAATGTTACGTACAGCATTCTGAGCTAACAAAAATACTCGAAAATAAGAAGCACAAATAAAACAAAACTGAAGATGATGTTTTTAGTTTAAGGGCGAAACTAGAAATCCAACCGTTTGTTCTTAGCTGCAGCATCTCTCCCCTAGAGGTAAGTGTTTACCTTTGCTTTCCTGTTAAAGAAGGTGTATATATATATATATATATATATATATATATATATATATATTATATATATATATATATATATATATATATATATATACATACATACATACACGCACACACACACACATATATATATATATATATATGTATGAATATATATATATATATATGATATGCATAAAACTGACATTGTGCATTTTAAAAACTATACCTAACAAAAAAAAAACGAGATGGTAATAATATGGTAATCACTATAAAAATCGGCCAACAACCTGAACACGTCCAACCCCCAGCCCTCTTAACCTCCTGCTCGGTCAAAAAAATTAAGTAAAAGAACACTACCGAATTCATGTTATTGAAAAGCTGCATTTAAATGCACACATATGCTAAAACTGGGAAAAAACGGTATCGTAACCAGGTAGTAAAATTGCTATTAGTCCAAGCGTAAAGGAATTAAGTAGGTGTGTAAAAACCTACACAATAAGAATGGGGCGTATTCCTTCTCTTATGCCTTTTAATGCTTTGCCAAAATCCTTCTTGACGTGTCTATTTACATTCATTTTTTCTTCTCTCTCTCTCTCTCTTTATTTCGACGCCGGGCCATCAAGCCGATGCATCAGACCCAGGTAGTATTTTCATTTGGATGCAGATCCCCTGATTAACTGTTAACACGTGAGTAACCCTTTCTAATTTTTTATCTAAATGAGGTCATTCCAGAGATTACCTTCAAGAATCCCTCTCTGATAATTCATTCTATTTCGGAAGTGGAGGCGTCCCGAGGAAGAATGAACATTTGATAAGGACTCGAAAGCAGCTTTACTGGTGCTTGCAGTCTCCTCCCTCTGATCTACGGGTCTTACGAGAGATATGCTTCAGAAGAACAGGTATAATTTACCGAGACACTAATGGTTTCGGACTCTTGCTTCTCAACTCCGTGCGACGGGGACCGGAGGATTCCAGAGGATAGATAGATACCCGCTGTCTTTCTTTGCCAAAACCCGAGAGGGAAAAAGAGCAAAAGATAAAAGAGAAAATGACACAGCTCTACCTGCTAGTGAATTTAACGATGCAGTTGACTGAAAATTTCATAAATCGTGCGATTGCAAATAAGGTATATCAACCCAATAAGGCGAGTTGATCGCAACCTGACTCTTGAGAGGGTCAAGTTCTGATGGATGTTTTTATCTAAAATTGATAATAATGTTGCTTCGAGGTCAGGCAAATTATAATAGTTCTTTTTTTTTTTATTTTGGTTCCTCGAGTTGGCTGAGGCTGCTGCAGGCATTCCTAACCTCCCTTAACCTTACATAACGAGTTGCAAGACCTACTGATTAGGGCGCCCGGAGGTGGTTTCCAAAGGAGCAATACCTCGTAATCCGATCCGCGCGGATTTTAGCATAGGTACTACCTGATCTATCTCTGTAGATCGAAGATAAAAGGTGTTTTGCATTCGATAATGCACAGGTAGCAGCGACTCGCCTGTTTATAGAGAGTATTTACGAGTTCATGATGTCATAGATAAGGCTGGTATTGGTTTTTCTTATGCCATCTAGTGGTTCCCCTGCCACCTAAATCACATATATACGATCTCCTTATATGTGGTTGTATACCTTGTAATATACAAGAATCTGATGAACCCATTCATAACCCGGGGTATGTGATGTTGGGAACATCACATTAGGGTACCATAAAATATCAGGTCTTCGGAAAGTGATTGCATTTCAACCTTACCTTCGGCCTCTCCTAATAAAATAAATTCATGGTGATAAAATATATTTTACGACGCTTCTATTTTCAGGTTGAAGTTCCAATTTATTTTAGGTCAGTAATTCTCAGCAATTCTTGAGTCGGAAATAGTTAATATCATCAAGAAGGGATCTCGAACGAATCACATAAAGCTCAACACCAATTCAACAGTTTCATTGCAAAAAAAAAAAAAAAAAAAAAAAAAAAAAAAAACAAAAAAAAAAAAAAAAAAAAAAAAAAAAAAAAAAAAACAATTTAAGTGAATCCTTTTAAAAAAGACAACGAAAATTGAACGGAATTCTTTAAACGAAAAACTTTAAGTAACTATCTTTTCAGTTCAATAAGAAAATCGGAATTGAAGGAAACTGTTTCATATCGAAAAGACCATAATTCTCCATACGTTACCCCAAGTACAACATCCTATTCCGCTCAAGTATAACCAACCGTAAATAAAAATCAATACTGCGAAACCAACCCAAGGTCCAAAGACCTTGGGACCTTGGCGAAACCCACAGCCAAACCGCATACCTAAAATTAGACATTTGTTCGTCAACAAACCATACAATTAGTGCAATGCCTAACGCAACCTCTACTACTAAGTCTCTCGATTCAAGCATGCAGTAAAGTACGAATTGTTATGGAGTCCTAATGGTCGTCGCAGAACACAAGATGTGCAGAGGCATTGTAAGAAGACGCTCGCGATAACATGCCCAGGGCATTTGTAGGATTTGGGGATATGATTTACTGACCTATTCATTATCTTCTTTATGTATCGCGTCCCTCCTGCAGACAAGCAATACGACACGATCGCCATTTCTCGCTACCCTGCAGAGCGCCCCCAGCCCCTCATTCCCCAAAAATAAAACCTCAAAATGTTAATTAAACGAACCTTAAACTTTAATTTTTTTTTTATTTTTTGGTGATAGCAACAACCGAAGACAACAGTAAGATGCCCAATTTCCTTCAATAACATGTGCGAAGGACCTATCTTTAACGCTCTCGATGAGGGGGCCAAAGTTTTTCGAAATTTAAATGCGAGATTGTATTAAAGTCTGACAAGAAAAAAAATCATGAACGCGAAATTCGACAACTGATTCATTCCTAACTCAAAAATTGGTTAAATCGGACTCGAAACCCTTAATTCAGCTATAGACACATCGGTTACTCAGAGACTATATTTAGCCATAATTCACACTTCGCTGGTACAGTATAGTGGTTAGTGTCGTGGAATGCCACTCAGATGTCAGGGGTTCCCGTCTGCCCCGGGGATATGAAAAATTGCTGGCTCTGTATCATGATGAGTTACCGCTGCAGAGTGAGGTTGAAAACAACGTTCTTTGGAGGCTTGAATTTCAAGGCAATGGCGCCTTTAGTGTGCTCGTCCCATGTGAATAGGTTTCTCCTACTGAAATATTATTAATAAATAATAGTCAAATGGCTAAGGAAGGCTCCACAGACCTATTTATCACTTGTGCCAGAGTCGCCTAATTTGTTATTTGTTATCAGTGGATCGATTACTCATTTTCTATCTCTTTAGTGCTTTGTTATCACCTTCCCTCAGGCAATTCACGAAAGCTCATGAATTTTCATTAAGATTGCCTTTACTTTTCTGCCTGTCAACCAGTTACCTCCATCATCATGTCTCTTTGCACTGTACT
>NC_087218.1:9232808-9242808 GCF_015104395.2 Macrobrachium nipponense
AAACATGCCTGAAAGAGGGTCTGTCTCCAGTATATCATCATTATTATTTTCATTGAACAAGTTTGAAAGGCCATAATGTTGCAAGCTGCCAATGAGTAAATATATACAGGCAAAGACAACGAAGGCTGAGAGAAGAATAATATAAACAAAGGGAAATCTATAAAAAGACATAGGGAAATCAGCAAACAGGTAAAAGAGACGAAGGAAAATCTACAAACAAGTGAAAAGATGAGACGTCAGAAAGACACCCTGATAATTACCCTCTTGTTGCTTTCACTTGAATAACGACCTTGGTCCAAAACACAATAACGATATAGTAGTAGGTGTTCCAACCCATTACCGGACGCATAATCGTCTTGGATCTCATAATTCCTCCCAATCGTATTACGGGAATTAAGTTAGGCCTACTTTGGAGGCCTAAGCTTGGCGTTTCTCCTCTGAAGCCCGGAGGTGATTTGAATACCCGTTGAAAAGGACAGAAGAGCGACGAGGTTTTGAAACGTTGCCGTAGCGCCGAGGAGAATGGCTTTTCAAAATGCTTACATTTATGTGGCATTCCACGATTTCCTTTAGCGTAAAAAAAAAAAGAAGTATATTTTAGTTTTACCAGACCACTGAGCAGATTAACAGCTCTCCTAGGGCTGGCCCGAAGGATTAGATATTTTTACGTAGCTAGGAACCAATTGGTCACCTAGCAACGGGTCCAACAGCTTATTGTGGGATCCGAACCACATTATATCAAGAAATGAATTTCTAACACCAGAAATAAATTCCTCTGCTTCCGCATTGGCCGAGCAGAGAATCGAACTTCGGACCACCAGATTGGTAGCCGAGTGCGAAAACCACTCGTCCAACGAGGAACTTCCTTTAGCGTGGAAAAGTTGTAAGGCGGCCTTCACAGCGCATTCAGTGCCGTCATTACTTTTAAGAGAGGGTTTGATACGTCTCTATAGGACTACGATCCCTTATCGTCGTTCAAATAGGGTTATACCTCGTCGTGATTACGGTATCGCAGGTTAGTTTCCCGCTACCGGACATCATGATTCCTTCATATTTCTTGCACTTGGATTTTAAGGCTTTGTAGTGACAAAGCATCCAAAAGATGCGCCAGGGATTCGAGACGTTAAGAGGGCATTGCGGCTATTACAATTACATATGTAAAGTTGCCCGGACATGTATATATATTAGTATATATACATATATATATACATACATATACATACATACATACATACATACATATATATATATATGTATATATGTATATACTATATATATATATATATATATATATATATATATATATATATAAAGTTGCCCGGACATACGGACGCCATGAAACAAAAAACAATGCTTTGTCTAACTAGTACTGTCTGTAGTATTTATTGATCTGTCATACCAAACCTATGTAAAAATAAAAAATAAAAAAATGAGTGAAATCAATCTCCCTGAGTAATAACAAATATAGGAAACTATAATCAAATTCCTATAAAAAAAAAAAAAACTCCAAACGACAGACATCTGTGAAGTCATACGATTACTGCAAGACAGATGGCAGTTGATTCCCACTAACGTTGTAAATGCGCTTAATTCAGCAAATAAATCTTGAGAGTTGTGACGAGACATGTAGCTGCAATTTTTACGACATCTCCAGGGAGGACAAACCAGTGATGTAAAGACGCTGGTTGGTGATAGCAAAATAAAATATAAGTCATAAATTATTGTTTAATGTGTTTTCTGCTTGGAAACTGTATGTATGTATGTATATGTCTATGTATATATATATATATATATATATATATATATATATATATATATATATATATATATGTGTGTGTGTGTGTGTGTGTGTGTGTGTGTGTGTATGCATTAATGTTTGGCGGTGCATTTGTGCATGAACCAATTATTTTCTGTATGTAGTTAAATTGTTTTAGCGAACGTCCATTTCACCAAGAAAGCTTCTCGATGAGTTTTACTGCAATAACTGTTCTCTTCTCTCTCTCTCTCTCTCTCTCTCTCTCTCTCTCTCTCTCTCTCTCTCTCTCTCTGTCCCATAATTTATGACACCAAGTACCAGCGCAATGTGCCTCATAATCAATATGCTCCATATCTCTATGATTAACCATATTATTTATGGCAATATTTCGTTAGGAAAAAATTTATGAATCTCGAGTGATAAATAACGCGTTGTGGCCAAGCATCTCATTGACGCCACCCAAGGTGTACTTTCTCCCTTTTGCGTTTGAAGTCCTACAAGATATATGAAAATCTCCCTCGTAAATTATTTTAAATCGCCGGTCTCCTCGGACTAATGCAAGATGACCAAACGGGGTTGCTTGCATTACCTTCTAATATTTCAAGGACTAACTGTCAAAATCTAGTACATGAAATAAAATTAGTGTTCCAGGACGTAAGTAATTCACACGGGCAGTTTCGAGACGGCTTGCCTCTTTCAACCACACTGAATGGAGGCTAAATGTTTTCTTGCATAACGCTGCTTTCGAGATATTTCGTCTCATCTTTAATATTACACCCGAAGGGCAGAAGTTAAGGCTTGAATTCTTGGTCGTAACTTGTGACATTTCACCTTCCCTACAGTAACGATAAGAGGTAGACGAGATGGTTCGAAAATGTCCTTGAATTATGCCTCAGTTTCCAGAGTTATGCTTTACGACGACTATCACCTTTTAATGATCCAAGAGAGTACAGGTAAACTAACACTGTGGTTATAATAATCGAAACGGTTCGCGATTTACAAGCTAGTCGTCGAGTTAGAGAATCTTTTTTACGAGTAATTTACTCTGTAATCTTAATTCTCAGAGGTATTCGTAAGCTTCAATCTAAACCCCGAGCTTATAACTTATCATATTAAGTGCAGTTTAATAAGCCACAATTGTGATTCAAGTAAAGTTAATGTTGACCGTCGGAATGTGACCTTTCATTACGAAAGTCGACGTTCCGACCACGTTGGTCAATCCTTGGGCGAAATTTTGCTGATTATACTCGGCTGCTAATCGCTAATCTCAATTAGCGATTGTCCATTCCTTTTCCCATAGTTATTTTTTTCCAGCGTTCGACTTCAAGCGAGACAGCAGGCGACATTGAGCCTTGTGAACTGGCGTCTTTAAGGCTGTTTTCCACGTGTTTACCCATAATTTTTTTTTTACCATTTTTTCCAAGTGATCTCTTATCAGATAGGGACTGTTAGTGTTTCCTTTCCAGTTTTATCGCCAAATAATTTTCGCAGTAACCCCAAAAGCTAATTATCGCTGGTTTTTAAGTGACCATTTATTTCTCTTAATCAATCGTAAAGTTTCTGATTTCATCTTCCGCTTTCCTTTATTCGCAAATGGCATCCTGCTCTAATTTATTCTGCAGTTAATTAGCTGATTTTAGCGAATAGGGTCCTCAATTTGTTTCTCGATCTTATCTAATCAGGAATACAGATTCCTAACAGACAGACAGACAGACACACTCCTTGAATTAATAAAATAAGCAAATCCGAAAAACAGAGAGTGAAATGAAAACAGTTTCCGCAGAACATTTTGAAACATTTCATAAAAACAGTATCAGTGTTAGTATGCATTTCTAGTAACTTTAAAATATAACACTTTAAATGTAAAACAAAATTTCGTATATAAATTTATTTATCTACTTATACATTTATTTAATTATTTACTTATCTATTTGAGGAAACAACTCAATAAGTTTTTATGAACCGTGCGAACACAAATAATTTGTTGTCAATACCGAATGGGAAAACCAGTTCTGATAACTTCAAATGACAGACAAGATAAATCCGTCCAGGCCTGAACAAATACTGAAAGGCTTAGAATTCTAGCCTTCCATGGAAAATTACTATTGTCCTCTTTCATGGTAGTTACAATCCTGATTTCAAGAAATTTTATCTCTCAAGTTTACACACGAGCCAGTTTCCGGAACGTAAATTAAAACATGCGCCTAATTTTTTTTCTGTGGAACGTACTGTACTGAAATATAAAACCATCAGCTACGACCCTTAGCGCTCCAGTTGCTTCCGCGATGCGTCCCACGCCTCCGGAAAGCGCAGCCAGATACACGAACCATGGCTTACTTTAACCTTAAATAAAATAAATCTATACTGTTGCAAAAGAAATAAAGACTGAAAACAAATAGGAAAGAGTCATCTGGATACACAACATACTATTAATAGGAAAGAGTCATTTTGCTAACAATAAACTATTAAATACTTATAATGTTAAGAGTATTTAACCACATTCCAAAAACCAAGCAGACATCAGATTTGCTGAACTCAAGAAGTTGAAGCTTTGAAAAGAAGTCAAGAAGTCAAAAGAAAAAGGTTCTGGCAAATTTCAAGTGAATCCTGTCCTTTTGAAAAAGTCAAAAAGTGACAGAGGAGGCTTTTCAGGCTTCACGCTCCAGTGCACATTTCACACTAATCAGATGACAGCCACGCCCAGAAACCAATAAAATGTCACTGAGAAAAAAAAATATCAGTTCTGCACCTTTGTTAAATCTGGGTTAAATCTTGAATAAAATGTGGCTCTCCAGAGGTGCTACAGGATTGGAATGGGGATAAAATAGCAACTTTAGTATCCATTCATAACTATACTCTGTTTTTTTTTCAACTGTCCATCCGCCTGTGGTGTTTGCGTATGGTAACACTGCATCCTGGGCTTTAGATAGTTACGCTATGTGTAAGTTTTAGGTAAGTGAAAGGATATCTGGGTGTACATTTGCAACTGAAAAGTGTTTTAATAATTTACTGTATGCCAATTACACCGTTAATATCGAAATAGGATATTAATATTATTGTTGAATGAAAGCTGAATGTAACTATCTAAAGCCCGGGACGCAGTGTTACCATACGCAAACACCAAAGGCGGGTGGACAGCTGGAAAAAAAACAAGTATAGCGTCCAAGGGAGTTAAATGAAGTTTCATTACGGTGCTATGCCACATCTCTGTAAAATCTCTAGGAAAATGTATTGGTCCCAATGTAGTAAAGGACAAGAATGAGTCCAGACACAAGGCTTCTCAAGGATAGCATTCTCCCTCTCTAATTTTATGTCTGGCTGGCAGAAGAGAAATGAAACTTCTATCCGGGTAGACTGGGATAGCTTTAGTGTCTCGTCAGCCTTGTTAATCCTTTTGTGCTGCCTTTGCTCAGTCGTTTTGCAACAGTTTAGTAATTGGTAATCCCTATTCTACGTGCCTGCTTACACTACCAGGGAGCAAGTATTCTCAAATATTTCTAAGCCTTTTCCCCTGCATTGAGGCGCTAGTAAAAACGAAGTAGTGGGAGGCAAATAAAGAACCAGTTCAGAACCCGTATTTTATAGCTTCTTTTTGCATATCCTGGCAAAGATAAACAGTAAGAGGAGGTAGAAAGCTAGAGAGAAAGAAAGCGGACAAAAAGAAACATGGAGGAATGTTATATAAGATGGAGTTTTACTATCTGTGCAAGACATAAAAAAAACGTTATGAAAAAAGCGCAATGGAGCAAAACGGGGGTTCAGAATATATATATATATATATATATATTATATATATATATATATATATATATATATATATATACTATACATATATATAGATAGATATATATATATATATATATTATATAATATATATATATATATATATATCTATATCTATATGTATGTATTGTATATATATATATATATATATACTTTATATATATATATATAAATATAGTGTATGTATGTATGTATGCATGTATGGGTGTTTATATATATATATATAATATATATATATAAATATATATATATATATATAGATATATATATATATATATATATATATAATACTGGCATTCAGTCATCACCGTTACTCTTTAATAAATGACTATTATCTTCTTAAGGTTTCCATGTTGAAAAGAAATATTGACATCTAGATGAAATATCATTTCAAGAATTTCACGACTTCTTTATACAACAAACGGGACTTCATTTAACATAAAACGACCGGCGATATTTTGAGGTAGGTGAAAAAACAAGAAAAAAAAATTAATACTCATAATGCAGTACGCTAACATGGCTCGGAGTTTATGGAAGTGGTTATGGACTGGATAGTCGTTTCTGATACCCGTTCACTGTAGAGCAAGGATAAAACTTTCATACTTTTTTCATGTAAATGCCTTTGATGTACGGTATATCCCGCCGTTAAAACCTCTTATTCGGGTCTTCTTAGAAAAAGGACAAATTCACCAAAAAGAATTTCATAACATTGTTTAGGTATATAATTCAAATTTGTCTATATGCATAAACTAGGTTAACAGATGTCGGTATGAAAAATAAGGCGAATCTATTAGAATACTTGACTTGCAAAAACTGCATCTCCATTCATCTTGTGTATGATATGTGGAAGCTCGCAAGAAGTCGATGTGAATAACATATCTACTTCAGAAGAAACCGTCAGCTAATATGAGACGCAACCGACGTGGAAATTCACAAAGAAAATAAAATTGGAAAACTGTGGAGCCTTGATTATGACTTGTAAGGCAATGGAGAGAGAGAGAGAGAGAGAGAGAGAGAGAGAGAGAGAGAGAGAGAGAGAGAGAGAGAGATTTATGAACTTTTAAACAGCCAAAGACAGAGTTTGTTCTTTGCCGATATTCATAAATTCCCCCTTCCAAAATCTCTCTCTCTCTCTCTCTCTCTCTCATTCTCGTTTATCTCCTCTGCTTCTGATCTAATCCAACATTATCTCATCCTTTCAATATGGCTTAGAATTCATAAGTTTTATGCACTCAACCTTTGCTTCAACTTCAGCCCCCCACCCCACCCCTCAAGCAAATGGGACCACGCCCCCTTTCTTTCTACCCTAACAGGACCCCGCCCCTCCCCCTTTAATTCTCTCATTTAAAATTTACTGGTATTGAAACTGTGAACATTTCAGTCATGGAAATATCTTCGATCTCAAATTCTTCCCTGTGCCATTTCTCTCTATCTCTCTCTCTCTCTCTACTATACCAAATGAATTTCGAATGGCGAGTATGGAATGCCCTAAACCCTTGTAAATATATCCGATTACCTTATCTTAAGCTTCAATTGACCTGTCATTGCTAAAAGAGAACTTGAATGGAATAGTCCGTCTCGTGGAACAGCCTCTAATTCCAGAGTAACTAGTGTATAGCATTAGCTCAAATAGGCTGGAGGAGGGAGTGGAGGAAACAGTCTGTAATAAACAGCATGACTTATGCACACTATCAAGCAATATAGGAGCAACTGTAATTGCATACTATTAGCGCTGCTACACACAGATAATATGATTCTGATTATACGGAGCATCGAGCCACAATAATGGAACACATAAGGAGACCGAAAACGACACTAATGTGATACAATGAAGACTGACTTTAAATTAAGCAATTAAGGGAGCTAACAGAATATTATATGTGAAATACATACAAGAAACCGAAACCCATGATAAATTTTCGACTTTATATATCTTGTATATTGTTCATTGTATAGCTGCCGTTTCAACATATTTTTTTTTTTTTTTTTTTTTTTTGCATAATGTCTAGCATAGGGGAGAAGGCGATATACACAAAATGCGTGTAAGATATACATTTACAGCTTTTCTATTTACCTGTCTACGTACATATCTGTCAAACCTCAATATCAACACTAGATTCAAGAGCTTAATTTTAGTAAATACGTATAAATAAACTTCTATAAGACGGGGAAAAAGCATTCAAAGCAAGTCAAAATGGATAAAACTGCGCAAAGACATTACCAAACAACATATAAAGAGGCGTTGGCAGTGCACAGTAATACACATTACCTGGATAATACCTTAGAGATCAATATCGATAAAATTATAGCAAAAATATAGCATTGTACTGTGTACCTCACAGTACAATGACCTACACACATACTAAATATGCCTTTCTCCGCACAATGAAATACAGGCAAAAACATTACTGCAATGTAAATCTATCTTAGCATATTCAATACGTAACATAAAAACACCTTTTTGACGACAACATACTTGCTAACACACCACTGGCAGTAAATGAGGAATAAATCTCAACTGTTCCACGAATAAAAACACTGTTTTCAAAATTTTTACTTACCAAGAATGTTCGTTGTAGTATAATCATCACTGGCACGGAGATCTGTCAAGGAAACATTCGTCTTAGAAAGTTTATCATCAATGTCCTTTTAATCACTGGAGAATAAATTATATCACTTGATAACTCAAAAGAGAAGCAAAGACAGTATTGTTAATCAGACTTGGTTGAAATTTTCCTGACTGGATCCTCATTATTCTTTGAACTTGTCTTACTCACAATATTATCTAATTTGCTTTCCAAAGTTATTTAACTCAAAGTGAATAATACCCACAATTAGGGTTACCAAAATGCCCCTTACTAAGAAATATGACTGTCAATGCAGGGCTCATTCAAAATTATTATTAAAGACCGCCTCGACTAAAATGATCGTCGTCGCTGGGCCTCTTCCCAAATATTTCTTACCCATAATTAATTGAAAATATTCTGACACAAATAGTTCTCCAAACCCTTCATACCATTTAAATTACTATTATCAATGTCTTGCCCATATTATTAATATCAGTGTCAAAGCAGCCAAACCAGTTCCTTGAGATTCCATATCGAACACTCATGACCTACTGAATTTTACTGAAACAATGAATACTTAACTGAATTTTACTGTAACAATGAATACTTAACTGAATTTTACAATAACAATTAATATTTACTGAATTTTACTGTAACAATGAATACTTGACTGAATTTTACTGTAACAATGAATGTTTGACTGAATTTTACTGTAACAATGAATACTTAACTGAATTTTACTGTAACAATAAATACTTGACTGAATTTTACTGTAACAATGAATACATACCTGAATTTTACTGTAACAATTAATATTTACTGAATTTCATTGTAACAATTAATACTTGACTGAATTTTACTGTAACAATTAATACTTATGATAAATTAGGTGAACTTTCCATGTGAACGTTGACACTTGCTAAAACATATCTGACAACCAAAAACATTACAACAATTCTTGTTGATAACTAAGAAAAAGGTCAAATAAGTTTTCATTTACATTTTCATGAAAACAAGAAATTTTAATAAATTCTCTCAAGTCTGACAATTTCTCAAATAAGAAATTAAATCCGCTAAGTGAGATATACGACGAAAAAAAATCTAAAAGTAGTGATTTCTAAATATATATAGAAATTAGCTCGAGAATATAATACAGATATGAAATAACTTTGTGCCTGTTTATGCATAAATTTAAAGAAAGCAATATACATCGGGACCGATACACGAATGCACACACATTAATTCTTACGCAATTATTTTCCCTGACATCTTACACATTCGTCATTTATACCGTGATGCACTTCCCTTGAATTACTAATAATACTTTACCCAATACTTTGATATAGTGAAAACCCAAACACTATAACCAATCACACACCGTCACTTTAGAGCACTGTTATTTAACGGCACGTAACGTGCAACGCAACAAAATTTGTTGCACTTTGTATGACAGAATATTAAACTTAATCTATTATTAAAATCTACCGATGGCTATACTTAACGATTTACACTGTGTTTATTCATTTCACTATAGAATGCTGTGATTTACTGCTTGTCGCTTGAAATCTGTGCCGGTATTAATAACTGGGAATTTGACAGAAACTGACAGCTCAATGGGATGTAAATATTTTTCACTGTTCCTGGACGCCACTTAACTGAATTATAGAAGAAACAGTTCTGATACATGAAAATCTTTTTTCTACGATTAAATATCGATCGCTATAAATGAAAAAGTGCTCGTTTCCGCATTTAATCGTCCCTTCTACTCAACAGAAAGCAGAGCAGGTTCCAGAGAGCGTTAAGCTATTTGGTGACCATCGCAAGAAATCAAACTAATATTATTTGTGAGAAAAAATTATTCTGAAACGATAGGAATACATTTATTTATTTTTCA
>NC_087218.1:9250308-9282808 GCF_015104395.2 Macrobrachium nipponense
TTTATTGCTTATCATGGCGAAGCTGTAATGCAATAAAAAGAAAGTTTCGTCCTTCATTGAAAAGGATTTAGAGGTATTGGTTTCTGTGGAAAAGGAGAGAATCGATGCATTTATTTTTTTCTTGTTTCCCATTGCGTTCTTTACCTTGGGCATAAGATGAAATATGTTAATAAATTGTTTTGATATTATATTGGGATTTTTTGCAGATTCTTTCATTGTTTTATGCATACCATGAACAAAAAATAAATTTTTAATTAGGTATCTTCCATTTGCTGATATTTTTTTTTATTTTGTTATTATATGCAGCACTGCATTCAAGCACATGCAAAAAAAGTAAGCTGCGAAGATTTTTTCTTAATTTATGGGCGTTTGGAATTTTGTGAATATTGAAAAGAATGACGATTTTCCTTTGTCTTGGTACCAATCATCTTATGTTTCATAAATCAGGATTGCAATCTTTTATAAATAAATGTCCCTGTGTTTGAATTTGTAATTTGAAGTGAGGAATTAAGCTCTTCACTTTCTACTATAGAACAGAATACAGAATTTATACCAAAAGCCAAGCACTGGTACCTACGAGGTCATTCAGGGCTGAAACGGAAACTGGCAGTACGAAGATCTGAAAGGTATAACAGAAGTAAAACCTCGAAGCAGTTGCACTATGAAACAATTGTTATGAGAGGGTGGATAGCAAGATGGAAGAACGAGAATATGAATGGAGGTACAGCAAAAGGAATGGAAGGGGTTGTAGCTAAGGGTCGAAGGGACGCTACAAATAACTCTAAGTAATGCCTACAGTGCACCGCATGAGGTTAATGCCCTTTATAATCTTTACATTATGATAACGATGAAAATTTGCATCGATTTCGTCTCTGGTTATGAAATGGTGGAGTCCATGCAGCCCTTTGTCAGTATGTTTACATCCCTGTTCGAGCTCTTACAACTAAACGGTAGTAATTAACCCAGCACGCAGGGTAGCATGTTCCTTGGATTCATTACTGTTATGCACCTACAACTGTTACTTAAAATTACCCTCGTCCGCAAATATGATTAGCGGAATTTGCATGCTCCGGTAAGTTTGTGAAATAGTACAAACGCACCTTACAACTAAGTATAACTGCAATGCGCATACCTGTGTGAAAATGAACATTTTACATCACAGAAACATGAGTCGAAATTCACAAAAAAACTGAAATAAAAAAATTATTAAAAGCCCAAAAGGACAAAATCGAAACGATAAAATCCAAGATAATCTACAGTCTGAATTTTTAATTTGAAATGAGAAATACATTAAAGGATCCTCGTTCTTAGTTACCTAAATGCAATAATAAAATTGCATAAATTTAGTTACGAGTGCATTAAAAACATTGTAGAATGACGATAAAACCAAATGCATCTAATGTGAATTTTAGGTTTTTGATAATATATACACACATACTTTATATGTATGTGTCTGTGTGTGTGGGTGTATATATATATATATATATATATATATATATATATATATATATATATATATATATATACACATACATACATACATACATACTATATATATATATATATATATATATATATAATAATTACGAATAAATATGCGTGGGTACATATATGCACACAGTGTGTTTTCGGAATAAATGTATGTATATGTATATGTATATATATATATAAATGTATACATATATGCATGTATACAGCAGCTCAATGCATACACATGTAAAGCATTACTGACACTCACATCTCTTCTATTCTGCTCCTCTCTCCTTTCAATTCACCCAACAAAAGGACACCGAGCTGATAACGAAAATGCTTACGCAACGAGGATCGTTCTTGTCTTTCCCTTCTTTTTGAAAATCGATACTGCGCACGGAGAAGCGCAGATTGCGCGCCTTTTTTTTTCCTCCCTCTTTTTCGTCCAAGGTCCTCTGCCGGAGGAGGGGTCAGGAAAAAGTGTTCCTTCCTCTGCTGTTTGTTGCCTTCGATCATTTTTTTGTATCTCTGAGCCTAACGACCTTGTTGAGAGAGAGAGAGAGAGAGAGAGAGAGAGAGAGAGAGAGAGAGAATTTTTTTCTTAAGAGTGCCCATACCCTCATTTCCTTTTCATATTCTATCACTGAGCATATCGATTTACCTATGATTACTCTTCAAGCTCTGAGAGAGAGAGAGAGAGAGAGAGAGAGAGAGAGAGAGAGAGAGAGAGAGAGAGAGAGAGTAGACGATGAAACCAACATCCATGATATGACCGAATTCCAAAATGGTAACCCCTCCAATAAACCTGTCCAAGCAACCACCCACCCTACCCACCACCTCCCCCACTATGCCCGGACTTGCAGGTACCCTCAAGCAAGCAATCAATTGAATGGGAAATAAGGAAACATCAATACAGAAATTTGCTGAAATTATATGTATAAACAATCCAGAAATTTATCTTTAAACAGTTTATCTATTCCTTCAAGGAATTGGTAAGGCCCAGTTACCTAACCTTGCGCCAGACAATCAACCCTTCAACTCATTTGCCCTTTCCCAACCACCCGCCCTTCTGTCAACACTCCTCCGCAGCAACTCATCAAAAATAATGACTGAGGCACTAAGCACAATTCTTCCTGACGCCTCACTAATACTATACCTCCCAACCAAAACGAAAATGAGAACAAAGTCCAACCAAAACAAAAATACACCCGTATGCGAATCAGAATCAGATGACTTGAGAGAAAGCAACGGTAAACCGATGTTATAACTATCAAATAAAATAAAATTACAGTAGTACCAATGAGCAGACGCACTTAGAAACTGGAACTGACTCAGACGCATATAGTGCACCTGAATTCCCTTTTGCTATCTAAAAGCCTAATCTAGAACTGAGGAGTGAAAAAAAATGTAAAACTATAACTAAACCTACATTCTACAGAAAAGGACAGAATCACAACACTTGAGTCACTTACACATGGTTACTGTCGTCTTTCAAGTAGAGATCATAAACTTTAAATATAATAAAAACAGTCCTTTGGACCTGGCATGCCTGACTTTAATTACGAAAAGCTATTGCAAACCAATTGAAACTTCAGAGATATAGTGCTATGCAACAAAAACGATTTTGCTGTCATTATCTTATTTAATTAGAATATCTCCAAACATTTTGCATACACAACTGCTGATGGCAATATCATACTGGTAAAACGAACTATAGACCTATATCATTAGTTACAGTACATAATTCCCGCTCCCCAGACAATACTGTCTTCGCAGACTACACTATATCTTCATCCACAACATTCAACCCCTTTTCATGGCAGACCTGTATGAATATCACCCTATTCGACACTGCCCAACAAAGATCCTACCCAGATCTAAAAAAATAAATAAATAATTACTAAGCATCCTGTTTCAAACAGACTAAATTGAAACCAGACGTAATCAGCGCCAACGAGAAATTAGCAACATTCAATTACTAACTAACACAAGGTCGTACCAAACACAAAAACATTGCATAATGGCAAGTGCAACATCTAAAACCAGCTGATATCAATCATAAACATCAGATAATAAAGCAACTAGTTTATCTTGAGGCATATACGTAACAAGTCATGAGTCAGCTCCGTGTTACCATCCGCAGCAAATTAAGAACTCGCAATATTTCTTGACATGTTACAACCCTCTGAGCATCCCAACTACACGGTACTCAAGAACACTATGGAAAAACATTATTTTCTTTAAGGAACACTAACATGACAGCTGGTACAGAATAGTCCAGCTAATACCCGAGTGCTATGGGGACCGATTGAATATTGTGCAAAATACAAAATGCTTCAATACAAGAAAAACAGTCCGAACACCCACATAAATCTTGATGAGTGGAATGGAAGGCTTTATAAGAAAGATACACCAACAAGCTGCTGGTATTCACCCGGTTTTTACGTGTCAAAACGATGCACAAGACTTCACAAATGACGATACCATAAGGGCAGGCAGAGGTTTTAATCCGCAAAGCACCTCGTATGTACATAAGTTAAGTATTTTTTAGTTTAACCAGATCACTGAGCTGATTAACAGCTCTCCTAGGGCTGGCCCGAAGGATTAGATATTTTTACCTGGCTAGGAACCAATTGGTCACCTAGCAACGGGGCCTACAGTTTACCTACAGTTTATTGTGGAATCCGAACCACACTATATCGAGAAATGAACTTCTATCACCAGAAATAAATTCCTCTAATTCCGCCTTGGCAGAGCAGGGAATCGAACTTCGGACCACCGGATTGGCAGGCGAGCTCGAAAACCACTCGCCCAGCGTGCAACTACACCATACATAACTAACCTCGACTCCCTTTCAGTGGAACACAACCTATGGAGGCCGTTCACAATTGCAGGAATTACCAGAGCTACACAATCAACCTACCAAGTCCCTAGTCTCGGCGAAATACATACAGTGTAGCATCTACCATATACTAGTTTATATTGATGAGCAATAAATACTTTACTAAACAGGAAAACGTTAGTATTAATTTGTGCAAGCAAAGTAAAGGCAACACAATCAGCTAAATTACTGTTCAATATGCTTACTGGAAATGTTACTCAGACTTTTCGAAAAATTCATGGCATGTAACAACGGTAGCAAAACTTTCTAAAATGCAATGGGTTTAAGGAACGTCAGAGCACACATGGCATAACATTCACGACCATGGTAAAAATGAAAATTTAAAAAACAAATCGGAACGGTCTGGTAAAAATGAAAATTTAAAAACAAATCGGAACGGTCTGATGTTTATAATTTACTAAATACCAAACAACTCATTCGACTTCACGGCTTTATATAAGATTTTCTGAAACGCATTAAATGACTTTGGAAGTAACAACACAGTAGGTTCCCACAAATAACAATGAAACATTAGCTGTTACTGCTCCTGGGAAAGGGGTACCTCAAGGAACCACTGGAGGTAAGTAACCATTGTGATCTAAAGTATTGCATCAGTTCGTTTTAATGTTTCAGACAATAGGCATATGGATGTATTCAGCAAGCGGTATGTGCCAACTATTCGCCTGGCAGCGCAGGCGCATGTGATATTCTGACACACTTGACTCTGATACTTGGTCTTGGTTACGGGTTGCCCCAAAGCAAGAACCTTTCCCTGCACAACAAGGCTGGTTTAAGGTGCGTCCACACGGTCGAACAATGTCCGGCGGAACAAACATTGTTACCATATCATAGGCGAAGCAGGATGACGTCATAAGCATTGAAACGATGGGAGTAGATATGGCTACAAACAGTGGTACCAGATGAAGTTGTATGCCAATGTTTTTACTCTGCTCACAAGGTAATGACCGGCAGACAATTGTTAATTGGTAACAATGTTTGTACGTCGGACATTGTTCGACCGTGTGGACGCACCTTTAGTCTAAACTCTAAAACAAAGAAAAGAGTGACTCGCTTATGTATAATATGGCAGCCGAGCTACTATGAGATTCAGGGTCTCTGTAACACGGTTTTTTGGACTTTGCTCCTTGTCAAAGCATCGGATGTAGCTGAAAGTTGACATATGTATAATTTACAACTACACACAAATTTTGTCAGCATTATCAATAACCTAAACCCGATAGTTTTAATTTTTATAGAGTAAAAATGATCTACCGACGCCATGGCCAATGATTACGAGCCAAGAGTCGAAAAACATTCATTACGTAAGCAAGGTAAAACAAAACACCTTTTGACTAAATGTTGCCCCGCCCATCCACCAGACAGAAATTCCATCGGCTCTGAAACCCAAAGACTTTATGAATGGCGGAACGATACATAGATGTGGGTGGGGTATCAGCGCTAGCGTAGTAATACTACTGTAGCAGTAGTGCCGCAACAGTATAGCAGTAATATACATGAATTAAACGTTTAGGCCAACTGCTGGGATCCTTGAGGATCATTTAGCACTTCTTAAAACTACTCAAGAAATTAGTTTTTATAGCCAAAAGTTAAATTTTCTAATCCAACATAGCCCATGGTAGCCTTCAGTGTTATCCTGAATTATAACGAGGCGATAGTGGGTGGAGCCTCATGAAGTCACCATTCAGACGATAATTATTGGTGAACTTTTAAAGCCAATATACGCTACCGGCTATTTTTTTCAGTAAATAGGTAGATAGCCAATAAATAAAAATTGCTTGACATTGGATATAGCAGTTATCAAATCAAGTTTGTCTACTATGTTTTTGGTAATTACCAACTATTCCCTACATCTTGTCAATCTGATTGTGACCTATAAAGTAGACTGTAATTTCTTTGGAAACTTATTTTGGGAGTTAGACTAATAATCGAAGTGTTTTTGTATTTATTAACATATTTTGTTGGTTTGTTCATTATGACAATTATCAGTGGAGAGGTTCCAGAGTTCATAAAGGTGTACTGCTTTGCTTGTATTTAAATTTGTATGTCATTGTTGCCAGAGGTTTAGCCTTCGTTACGTATAGCCAATCATCCATCGAGAAAGAGGGAAGAAATGATGTCATAAGTTACTACGTAACGAGTGCGTTCGAAACCTTTTCTCTGAGTAAGTTGGCCCGTCTTCAAAAAAGGTCACTTTTACATTATAAGTACCAAATTTATTCAACCTACGTAGTGCAGAATACACTCAAAATTTATGTGTTGATATAATATGTATTCTGAATAAGCGTTTATATTTAGAAATGCATAGATAAAAAGTTATTGCGAAAAAACCGTGTTAGAGGCCCTGAATCTCATAGTAAATAACATTGTTTAAAGGACATCAAAATTATTATCGTTTCTTCGTCTCATTCTTTAAGAATTATTGTAGTGTTAATTTTTTCTTGTGACTCGGTCTAACCATTTTTTTTTTATTTCCCGGTATGAAGAGGATTTTATTTTAGCACTCAAAATTGTGGGCATATGTTTTGCATACTTGCTAGCTAAAGCCCATGCTGGCTGCGTCTAGCGTCAATAAACTGTTGGCAGTCAGTATTAATAACCAAAAATGTAAATCGTGCTAAACAACTCCTTCTTGCAAATCAATCATTAAAGAAAAATGCCTATACTATCTGTCTAAAACCAGCAACTAAATCACCAAACAGAACTAAACTAACCAACTTTGTCTAAAAACAGCACCAAAGAGATTATATACAATTACTTATACGTTAATTAGCTCCATGAGCCTAGTAAATTGTCAATAAACAAAACTCTTAACACGAAATAATGTACCCCTGGCTATCTTAATGATATATGCCAGGTATCGAAGCAACCAAAAACACGACACAAATACAATTGATTAAAAATTAATATATAACAATGGGCACAAGCCACTACGAATAAAGTAAGTACAATTACCTTGTCAGGAAATCCGCTATTGAAGTAAGCCCATAGCGCCGAGACAAGATATGGGGCGAGAATAGGCGTGTATGCGTCTTGCCCAGAAGTCATAACGTGCAATTTTAAACAAAAAATTAAACACTTAAAAAAATGTTTCAACACAAGTAAGATAAACAAAATTACACGTTAGTTTCCGCATATGCAGACACAAACTTTGCTTTCAAAAGTAAGCGTGATGGTCTCATTCATCAAAACGCCACAGATTTCCGCAAAACCTATTACTAGAATTCATTAAATTTGTAGTGCTGGAACTGGAATATAATTTTTTGGCCAAATGCAAAGCGCTGGGACCTATGAGATCATTCACAGCTGAACATAACATTGAAACAATTGTGAGGAGGGTGGAAAGTAAGATGGAAGAAAGAGGGTACAATGGAGGTGTAGTAAAAGGAATGCAAGGGGGTTGCAGCTATAGGGGCCGAAGGGAAACTGCAAAGAATCATAAGTACAGACGAGCACAGACAGCACTAACACCCTATTTGTAGTCAGATGGAACTCGAGTTAAATCCAAGAAAACAGTAATATTGAAGTTAGAGTCCACTGAGGGAAACGATTAATGCAGTCGAGGACAAAAATAGCCACTACACGGTCGCTATATGGCAGACGGCGTTGGAGGTGATATGGTCATACTTGTTCATATTTTTTCTCTCTCTGTATCCCCCAACATTACTCTCACTCACACTCTCTAGCCAAAGCGTTGCTTCTGTCATTCTTCTCAGGTCCTTTAGCCAATTACAGGGTCTATGAGCAGAAGAAAAGCAGTTAACATATTATATATATATATATGATATATATATATATGTGTGTGTATGTATGTATATGAAGACAAACAGACGGAGAGACTACCCAATGTACGCTCCAAGTTAGGCTACCACAATAATAATAAACAAAAACTTGTCATCTACTGCAGTCGTAAACGTAGCAGTTCTCCAGATAAAAGAAACAGGGATCTGCGCACTCTATTAGCTGTTGCTGCTTGACATAGGTCTAAGTCAACGAACCTACAAGAAAATAATCCTATAAATTCCATTTGCCTTGAAAGAGAGCGAGATACCGCTAGCTCTCTTTCATTCCCCTCCCCCAACACGAACTTTCTGTTAGGTTTTCGATGCATTTGTACTCTAGGACAACGAACCATTTCATTCAAATATTTATAACAGGGCTCTCCCCCAAGGCCAGCTCATCCCAGAATGACCAGTGGCTAATTCTTGAATCGATCAAGGAGGGACGTTTTGTAGGCGTTTCCGAGAATCCTGTCTGCTTCTGTTGACCTCAGCAGTGATAAGTACCTAGCCTATAATTCACCCTCCCTTTATTTTCTTTAAAAGTGATGGTAAATATCCGCAGCAGATGTCACTGAAGCTTCTACCTTACTTCTGATACCGGTAAACAATAAAAGCACCATCTCATTATTTTCCACCACTATCTTTATAATTCGGCAAATTCACGAGGAAATAAAATCAAATGCTGCAAACTCACTGAATGGAGAGAGCATGTTAGAAAATATATGTGCATAAACTTTCATCCATACGTCACCAACCATTCTACTATATAGGAGTTCGTGACGTTGTCAGTGATCTCTGATGATACGGTAAATTGTCTAACATTTTCTTTTATTACTTCCAGTCACACAACCACAACAAATTTGTAATTAATAAAAATATGCACTTTAAACTGACGAAACATTCATAAATATTTATCCTGCGCGAAGTAATCAATTCAACGTTCTAACTTCATTAAAGAAAATGAAGTACATGTATTAGTTAATGCGTGAAATATCGTTCGAAAGACATCGAGAACACGTTTCAATGTGTCCCAAAGAGTAGGAATGATTATTTCTAAAATATTTTCAAAAAGAAAGATAGACGAATCAAATCCAGCTAAACTACGTTCATATTCAGGACGAGATTGATATAAATATATAGAATATATTAAATTAACAATGATTACCTTTTAGGATGAAGATCCTTCTTCGACAGAGTAGTCAGATTAAAAAATATATAGACAAGAATATACGTAAAGGTATTCACTTACCCTTCGTATTGCAACTGGGAACATTTGCAGCTCGGTAGTCCTGGGCCTATACCAGCTGCCGTCAGTTTCTCGACTAGCAAGTGGTACAGTAACTTGATGTGTTTTTCTAGGCAAGCAACTAGCAAGTGGTACAGTAATGTGATGCGTTTTTCTCGGCCAGCAAGTGGTACAGTAACTTGTGTTTATGAGACTTGATAGAGAACTCCGGTCTTTATTCCGTGAATTACAACCTGTATTTGATTTCATACCGCTACTCTGCATAGCTTCTCGACGTAAGCTTTATAACCAAGGGCACTGTTAGATAACCGTACATCACGTACCTGAAATAAAATAGAGGCCTATTAATTTTTAATATTGCCAGGAGAGGGGGGGAGGATGGTAAGTTAAATTCGGGGGAGGGGGTAGTTGCTGCTGGCAAAGGGTTCGGGTAAGCCCAGTTCGCTATGTGATGCATGTCCTTTTAGGGGATACGATTATACATCATATAGACAGGCACATTATATTCATCAGTTACCATATATAAACCTACGCAAGAGAAGACCAAGAGAAGAAATCATTCCAGAAGGGAGGGGGATGGAGGGCATGGTGATCACTATTTTCAGAATAGTTTTAGACTTTGATGTTGACGTAATTGAAGCATCGGCTCGAATCGACTGCTACATGGTAAAGCGTGTAAACTGCACGATCTGTTCAGTGAAGCACGACTCTTCGCTACTCTTGATAAGTTCTAATAGTACTAAATTTGCAGCCACGGGTATAATGAGTCGGCTCAATAATGCGGGGGAGAGGGGGGGAACTATAGCTGTTAGCCAACTGTTGTGGGTCGTAGCTTACGTGATGAGAGGGAAATATATACATTAGTGCCCACCGATCCTTTACAATGCCTGTCATATAAACGGCAAGGCCTCGACGAGGTAATTCTAGTACGAGTTGCCGAATCGAATACAGAATTTAGGCCAAAGGCCAAGCAATGGGACCTATGGGGTCATTCAGCGGTGAAACGGAAACAGATAGTAAAAAGTTTAAAAGATGTAACGGCAGGAAACCATCGCAGTTGCACTAAGAATTGTTAAGAGAGGGTGGAAAGTAAGATAGAAGGGAGTATGAAAGGAGGTACAGCAAAAGGAACGAAAGGGGTTGCAGCTAGGGGCCGAAGGCACGCTGCAAAGAACCTTAAATAATGCCTACAGTGCACCGCATGAGGTGAATTGACGGCACTAATCCCCTACGGAAAAGTTGCCGAAAAGTGTAGTCACCGAGTGTGTAGGCAGCAGTGGTTGTTCTCCCCTCACGGTGTGCACACCCTGACCTTAGTTGCTATTTTACCACTTTCCAATTTTTAATATAAGGGTCAAGCTGGGATATTACGAAAATTGGCTACAACAGCAACAACAAAAGCTGACAATGAATAGTGGTCGTCCATATTGCCTACAGGGCACCTAGGTGAAGTTCCAGGGCATTTCGTCGTTACTAGAGGACGGTGAGATAACAAGAGCGGATATTTCCACCACTTTTTCCTAGCCCTGCCGTTATGAAACCATTCGTCTGGTTCTCCTGCTTCCACTTACACAGGTAAATGACAACAAATGATTTCAAAGCCAAACGCTTCCGTCCATGTCACCCTCTTTCCCTCTTCACCGTCACACACCGACTTTCGTAAATGCTACGTTGCCACATTGTCAAATCGCTGTGGCCATCAACGGGCAGGGTTTTCCTTTACTAAGCCTGGGAGCCATGGATTTTGCATTTTCCGAAGTAATAAGAGTAGAAATATATAGTTCTTAAGTATATTCATCGATTAGGACGTTAAGCTTAAAAGATTACTGCTGGTACCCGTATATTTGTCAGTTAACATAGCACTGTAGCTCAAAAGTTATAGTTATTATACAATTTTCCAACAGCCATCAAATGAATAATTCGTTCCTAACTAGCAGCAATAACTAATGGGGTTCATATCATACCGATTTAATGATGAAGAAGTGATCATCTCGGCGGTGAAATGGGAACATGGCGGATAAGCTATCTTTCCCGGGCAAACCAAGGAGCCTATCTTTTGGTACACATGGCGACCACATGTTTCTCCCGTTATGAGTATGAGTTTCTTAAAATTCTAGGCTGCGTTTAAGTATAGAGCATATTATTTTACAAAAACTGGTGAAATGAAAGCAAAGAAGACTCCGATCTAATGTGCTGGCTGGCGAGAGAACGCCACATCGGCCTAGACCTATTTGCCACTTGCTTATCTGGTCTTATCAAGAGTTTAGGCAGGCTGATTAATAACATGATCAGGAACTCGATAATGAATTAATAAATGAGAGAAAGAGAGATAGATAGATGGCTTGAGAGAGTGAGAGAGATAAAATAAAACAACCATCGACGGTTTAGTTACATGTTGCACCCTTTACGAACTCGACTAGGCGCCGAAACACGAGTCGCCATATTGCCCTTGTTTTACTTAAACCCTGAGGTTTAATGCGGCCAGTGTGATGTAGCAACATGCATATGATTAGTAAGATTAGCAAGAGCTTCATCACGGCAACCTTCGCGAGGATTTTAAACCGAATATCAGCAGTATATGTGATAATGACCATTAGGCTAATCGTTGCCTCATACACATGTTGGTGTGATGGAGTTTTGGCGGAAAACTGCGTTTCCTTATAAACCGTTTGCTCTACTGTTATTTTAAGCCAAAAATACAAACTTCTTATACATACAGCGGTCTGCTAAGTGATATGGGAAATTCTTACCGTGGGTGAAATACCGGTTTAAAGGAAATGAAAACTGGAGTGGCGAAGAGACGTAGTCACGCGATGACGGGTAATTAAATACTGACCGTTGGTGATCTGATGACGTCACCAACGTTTCACACTCCCCAGACGCTGACCTAGACACGAAGCCATGACAAATAAGCGATCTTAGGTCAAGGGCCTTTACGGAACTAGCAAAATACGTTTGTTTAGCCGCAAAATAAGTTTGTTCAGCAGCAACAACGTTTGTTTAGCAGCAAAATACGGTTGACTCGCACCTAATTCTCGTGTAATGTAACGCCAGGTTGCACATGCGCATTAAGAGCCTGGTTTTTCAAACCCAGGTTGGTTGGTTGCAACCTACGCGGTGGCGGTACACTAATTTTTTATTTATTCATTTTTTTTCTTAAATATTATTACATATCATTTACAAAAGTAAAATGTTACAAAATATTACAAAAATATATACCTACAGTATTTACAATTTACCATGGATTTTTGTTTAAACTACGCTTTTAATCATTTTTTTAAACACTAGGCAATAATAACGTACTGGCGGTGCACTAAAGGCGCTTCTCAATTAAGGTTCTTTGCAGCGTCCCTTCAGCCCCTACCTGCAATCCATTTTACTGTACCTCTGCTCATATTTTCTTTCGTCCTTGCTACCCACCCTCCACCCCCTCCTAACACTTGGCCTATGATAGCGTAAATTCTTTATTCCATTCCATTCCAAAGACCTGCGTGATTGTGGTACTATCTTGAAGGGAATAAGAGGCTTGGTTTTCTCCAATGTTCGTTTTAGTTAAATGGCTTTCTTTTGTAACCGCTTATAAATAACGAATTTATTCATACTTCTAATTCAAATTCTTATATATATATATATATAATTATATATATATATATATATATAATATAATATATAAAATAAAATATATTATAATAAAATAAAATATAGTATATATATATATATATATATATATATATATAATATGATTTATATGATATAGATATATATAGATATATATATAATATATAGTATACATATATATATATAGATATATAGATATATACACTTATATGTTTATTATCATTTATTCAGAACCACCACTGTTGGTAGAAACCTCTCTCTCTCTCTCTCTCTCCTCTCTCTCTCTCTCTCTCTCATCTCTCTCTCTCTCTCTCTATGTATATGTGTGTATACCTATATATTTACAAAGAGAGAGAAAGAAAGCGGTTTCAACCAGCAGTGGGTATATATAGTTCCAAATAAGACAGCGAATCATTGCCCCATTCGTATTTAAACAGTTACGCCTTAGATGAGCCTGCTGTTCAGAGAACGTACATGTAAATATATATATATATATATATATATATATATATATATATATGTATATATTATATATATTCATATATACATCATACATACATCATACATACATACAATATAATAATCACTAAGCATGCCTGCTGTAACCAAGCTATTCGAGGTTCGGCTTACCCTGGATTGTGTTAAAAAAAAAAAAAAAAAAAAAAAATGAACGTAACATGAAAAAAATAAACGCCAAATCGTAGTAGTAGTAGATGTCCGTCCCGAGTCATCCCTTCGCTGAAGAAAGTGGCGACTTTCACTTACATTTTCAGGCCAAAGCTTCGCTTTCCCCGCGAACAGAAAGTTACGAAGGGGGTAAAGAAAGTCGTAATGACAGCAAAAGCAAGTATGAGGAGCCATAATAGAGAAATGCTGGAGGTTGTGGAAGTAATAAGACAGACAAAATCGATTGGCCCGAAGATACTTCGGCGCATTTTACTATTTTTTTTTTTTTTTTTTTTTTTTTTTGCTGCTACCGAAGACATTTCGGCGGATTTTTTTTTTTTACTTCTTTTCCTTGTTCTGACCTGGGCCAGAAAGGGTCATATAGTTTTCTGTTATGGTGTGATTTTTACTGTTGTTATTTTATTTTCTTTTCTTTTCTTTTTTTTTTTTTTTTTTTTTTTTTTTGCTACCGAAGATACTTCGGTGCATTTTTTAACTTTTTTTCTTGTTTTGTGCTGGCCTGGGCTAGAAAGGGTCATATAGTTTTCTGTTGTGGTGTGATTTTTACTGTTGTTATTTTATTTATTTTATTTTTATTTTTTATTTTTTTTTTTTTTTTGTTTTTTGCTACCGAAGATGCTTCGGTGCATTTTTTACTTTTTTTCTTGTTTTGTTCTGGGCCTGGGCTAGAAAGGGTCATAAAGTTTTCTGTTGTGGTGGGATTTTTACTGTTGTTATTTTATTTTATTTTATTTATTTATTTTATTTTTTTGCTACCGAAGATACTTCGGTGCATTTTTTAACTTTTTTTCTTGTTTTTTTCTGGCCTGGGCTAGAAAGGGTCATATTGTTTTCTGTTGTAGTGTAATTTTTACTTTTTTTTCTTTTTTGTATTAGCTGTACGACAAAAGAGCCAGAGTTCTGAAGCTGAAATAAGTTCATTTAAAATCTTGAAAACAGAATACCATGTCAGTAGAAGTACTTCAGTATCCTGAAAATCCCTGTATTCTGTGACGCCTGAATTTGCTTAACTTCTCGAAGGATAGATCCGGAAGATTTATACCGTTATCTAACTAAAGTTACCTCTCAAAGGAAGAAGAACAAGGCGTGATCCGACTTCCAGCTTACTCACTCGAGGCACGTGCTAAAATCTATGGTCAATTAGAGTGTTGTTTCACCAAGGAAAATTAAAATGAATAAGCTATATTTTATTAGAAATAATTGTTCTGTACCGATTAACATTGCACATTATTTATTTTATACATTTTCATTCTAATAAATAAATCATGAATATCCCATCCTAAAATTCCTGTATCATTAAATCAACGTAAAACACCTTTTTTTTAATTTAAAAATCATATCAAGTACATTTTACAAATAAATATATGTTATATGTGTAATTTATGTTCACACATTTACAAAAACAAACATCTAAAAATAATTCAGACCTTTTTCAGGCTTTCCTACCCCGCACCCCCCTACAAAGTAGCTTGTAGGCTTACTCCCCGAGTAAGCGAAACCCACCGAGGTGTTACCAAATTGCAACAAACCATGTCGGTTTAGTGCAAATGGTAATGGGTCCTAATGAGACAAGAAACCCAACAGAGATTGTGACTATATACGCATCTTCACAGAGCTTAGTGGTTATAGTAGATTCACATCAACCGTGCATTTGATGTCTAAGCCAGTCCCTTACGACGCTCCTCATTGGCTGTTGATAAGCCAATCACAAGGCACATCAACCGTGCATTTGATGTCTAAGCCAGTCCCTTACGACGCTCCTCATTGGCTGTTGATAAGCCAATCAGTCTCTCGAGAGAGTTCACATGGGTAGGATCTACGTCTTTCAAAAGTATTCCTCCGGAGATGTGTAACATACATCCTGCCTATGTGAACTCTCTCGAGAGACTGAGAGTTTCCAGCCCTGTGACTGGCTTATCAACAGCCAATCATGAGCGTCGTAAGGGACTGGCCTAGACATCAAATGCACGGTTGATGTGAATCTACTATAACAACCCCGCCTCAACAGCGAGATCAGACATGATCCCACATTAGGCCCGTTTCTGCTGACTGAACTTTGATTTAAGCACCTTCTGTTTACATTAGGCGACTATGGCATTTCACAGCCAGTTAGAGAAAGAACATTGAACCAGCAACCTCGTCCCTGATAGGCTTGGTGAGAATCGGAAGGAACCACCTCCCCTAAGGAGAAAAAGCGCCTTAGTGGCATGATCGGTTTGGTCTTGGCCTGCCACCTCGGTGGTCGCGAGTTCGATTCTGGGGCATTCCATTAGGGGTCACAGATGTGTATTTCTAGTGATAGAAGTTCACTCTCGACGTGGTTCGGAAGTAAAGTCGTTGGTCCCGTTGCCGAATAACCACTGGTTCCATGCAACGGAAAAAAAAAACACCACACAAACAAACCTAAGGAGAAAAAGTGTTTGGTGGAGAATAGTTGAACGTTAGACTCGGATGTTATTTGTGGATAAGCATCGCGAATGTTATATTGATCATCGGAAATTAACCGTCGGAAGAGCCTGCATTCGGGAAATTTACTCTCGTAAAATCACATACACGAACTGGTAGCTTGAAGGAGATAGTCGGTCCGCAGCGGGATATCCTTTTATCGCCGATAAACATCACCCAAAGATATTAGTCTATTGAGAAAGCACACTCGGCGAGCGGTAACGAAGCCTGTTGTGTCGACAACCTTTGTCAGATATATTTTACGTTATGACTCTGCTAATCTTCATTTAGCATGAGAAATTGTCAGACAACCGGTATAGTATCGTGTGGGTAGCGTTGGATAATGAGCTGCAATTGAATTCAGTCAACATGCACCCGCTTGGCGCCATGATTTGCTTAACTAGTCTTTCCCAATCATATCGGGCTGTTTTTTTTTTTTTTTTTTTTTTTTTTTAATCTCACAGCTTGAGGCATCATTCCCAACTTCGTAAGCAATTCTCTCGGTAGTAAGTGGTTAATGAAACGAACACTGACTGAAACAGAAATTTCATTATGTTTCTCTCCGGTTTCTTGAGGTATTGAATATCTATGATTTTCGTCAGTGGGACGAGTTGTTTGAAGTATTTCACATGTTAAAAAAAAAAAAAATACATACAAAACATCACACTCACATACAGGCATACACACACACACACATTGTATGTGTGTGTGTATTTTGCTATATGAATGTATGTGTGTGAGGAGTTTTTCATATTTTTTCGTAAGTGTCACCATTTGAAAGACTTAAAACACAAAACACACATAAACACACACACACACACACACACACACACACACACACATTATATATATATATATATATATATATATATATATATATATATATATATATATATTATATATATAATATATATATGTGTGTGTGTGTGTGTGTGTGTTTATGTGTGCTTGTGTTTTAAGTCTTTCAAATGGTGACACTTACGAAAAAATATGAAAAATCTCCACACACACATTCATAGCAAAATACACACACACATACAATGTGTGTGTGTGTGTGTATGCCTGCATGTGAGTGTGATGTTTTTTGTTATGTATTTTTTTTTTTAAAACATGTGCAATACTTCAACAACTCGTCATACATACATAATTACATATGTATATATATATATATATATATATATATATATATATAATATAATATAATTGTATGTATGTATGTATGTATGCGTATATATACATATGTATACATACACTCGCACACACATATATATATAAGCCGGTTTGGTTTTGTGCTTACATACATGTACAAGCATATGCATCAAAACATAATTATGGTAAACATTAATCTTATCATAGGAGCCCTCTGGCTGTTTTTGTCTGGGTAAATATATTAGACACAAGAAATCACTTATATCAACTGTGTGTTTTGTGCTGACGAATAAGGATTAATCATTTATTAGATATACAAAAGCAAGATCTGTTCCAGAGAGAGAGAGAGAGAGTGGGGGGAGGAAGAGAGAGAGAGAGAGCGAGAGAGAGAGAGAGAGGAGAGAGATAGAGAGAGAGAGAACTCGTCAGAAGAACTTTGTTGTGGTGTAGTCATGGAGATGCGAAATCCTGAAAGTAAGATTGGGAATTACTTCGATAACTCGTCAGGAATTTATGAAAATAATGTCACCATTATGCATGTAAACATTTCTCTCTCCTTTCTCTCTCTCTCTCTCTCCTCTCTCTTCTTCTTCTCTCTTCCTCCTCTACTCTCTCTCTCAATTCACCTGAAGATTAACACAGGCTGTAATTGCCAGCAGGCAGTAAATTTACATATATTTGTTTAAAATTAATCCTCGGGGAGACTATTACTTCTGGAAATTATTATACTTATTTATCATTCCTCTTCGTAAAGCCGAAACGTTATTATCCCAAAACGTGATGTTAATATCATTAAATCGTTAATCAGTGTGACAAGTATGATTAGTAGGTGGTACATAACGAGTAACTACCGTTTCCACAGTTTGTTTTGCTGTAATGGCGTAATCGTCAGCTTCCTCTCTGTCTATTTTTTTTTATTATTATTATTACTAATTTTTCCTCTGTAAGGATTGTATTCCATTATACAGGGTGTCCATAAAGTCCCAGTACCACTACAACTATGTTTTGCTCAAAATGGTACTGGGACTTTACGGACACCCTGTCTGTGATTTCTATTCTATTAAGGATGGGTGAGGTTTTTTTTTATTCTTACCATGTTTTTTTATTACGCTTTCATGTGACTAGTTAAAAAAAACTGCAAACCGGTTTGTCCACCCCGGGTAGGTAGGGGCATGGGAGGGTATGGGAGACATATCCACCCTCCTCTTGCAAACATGTTTGTCCTTTTTCGTTTTTTTGTTTCATTTTCTAGTATTGCTTGGATAAAAATGCATAATTTCTCAAGAGGCTAGTTCATAAAAGCTTATTTGCCCTTGTTTCAACATTTTTATTTCTTAGTATTGTTTGGATAGTAACGCTTTTTTTTATTTTAGGTTAGTTCTTAATCTCTTATTTGACCTTTTTTAACATATTTATTTCTTAGCATTGCTTGGATAATAACGCTTGTTTTTTTCATGAGGTTGGTTCTTAATCTCTTATTTACCCTCGTTTTAACATTTTTATTTCTTATTATTGAGTGGATAATAACGCCTCTCTTAATCTCTTATTTATTAGTATATTGAATGGATAATAACGCGTATTTTTTCCCAAGAGGCTAGTTCTTAATCTCTTATTTGCCCTTGTTTTAACATTTTAATTTCTTAGTATTGCTTGCATAATAATGCGTATTTTTTTCAAGAGGCCAGTTCTTCAAAACTTAAGGTTTGTTTGTTTGTATGGTGTTTTTACGTTGCATGGAACCAGTGCTTATTCAGCAACTGGACCAACGGCTTTACGTGACTTCCGAACCACGTCGAGAGTGAACTTCTATCACCAGAAATACACATCTCTAACTCTTCAATGGAATGCCCGAGAATCGAACTTGCGGCCACCCTTAACTTAAGGTCTCGTCCGTTAACCTACCTTATATACAAACCTTATTTTTGTTTAACAAAACGAATCTATTATCACCGAAGGGGCGAAGTCTAGTCTATCAACTGGTCAGTCGCTCTCTGTTCATTAAAATAAATATATAAATAAATAAATAAAAAAAACTCATTCTTAGGTTTGTTTAATTTTTGCAAAAAAAAAAAAAAAAAAAAAACTCATTCTTAAGGTGTAAGTTTTGCACACAAAAAAGAAA
Organism: Macrobrachium nipponense; assembly: GCF_015104395.2. NCBI lineage: Eukaryota > Metazoa > Arthropoda > Malacostraca > Decapoda > Palaemonidae > Macrobrachium > Macrobrachium nipponense. Next base: position 9,269,727 of record NC_087218.1, read on the forward strand.
CTCATACTGAAGGTGTAATTTTTACCAAAAAACTCGTTATGGTGTAATTTTAGCACAAAAAAAAAATCATTTAAGGTGTAATTTTTGAAAAAAAAAAAAAAAACAATTCTTAATGTGTAATTTTTGCAAAAAAAAATACTTGAAGGTGTAAGTTTTGCAAAAAAAAAAAAAAAAAAAAAAAAAACAAAAAAAAAAAAAAAAAAAAAAGAAACTCATTCGGAAGGTGTAATTTTTGCCCAAAAAAAATCATTATGAAGGTGTAATTTTAGCAAAAAAAATCATTAAGGTGTAATTTTTGCAAAAAAAAACTCATTCTGAAGGTGTAGTTTCTGAAAAAAAAAACTAATTTTTAAGGTGTAATTTTTGCAAACAAAACAAACATAAAAACTCATTCTGGAGGGTGTAATTTTTGGAAAAAAAAAAAAAAAAAAAAAAAAAAAAAAAACTTAAGGTGTAATTTTTGCAAAAATAAAAAACTCATTCTTAAGGTGTAATTTTTGAAAAACTCATTCTGAAGGTGTAATTTTTGTCCCAGCCAATCTATCCGTCATTTCCAGGTGAACGCAAAGCAGCAGGTGTTGCAAGAAATGAACCTCTGCCTTCAAAATGATTTCGTAGTGTTTCATCTCGCGACAAAGGTGGTGGTGGTGGTGGTGGCCCCTCTGCGCTGTATACATTATTATTATATATTCATTCCCTGCGCTCCCTCCATTATCCTTGTGTGTAATTATGTGTTTTGTCTTGTCTTCCCAAGGTGTTAATAATAGACTTCAAATTACCATATACTAATCTCCCGGAGCCATATTCTCGCATGTATCAGATTTTTCATCATTATAACAGTTATTTCATTTTTTTATCCACTATTGCTCATTTTCTCTCGTTTCATGGTTTTGCTCGTGTGGATGTTCCAGAAGTCCTCGTCCAAAAATATTCGTCCCTTCCGGTGTATAAATCAAGCAGGTTGGCATGTGTGTCTTTACCACTGATCAACGAAAGCACAGAACACACTTGCACATACGTATATATATATTTTGGCGTTTTTCTGGGCTCCTTTTATCAGATGGAATTCTGTTGTAACAGAACATTTTTACCAGTCGTAATATTAATATATATATATATATATATATACATATATGTATATATATATATATATATATATATAGATATACTATATATATATATATATATATATATATATCTATATATATATATATATATATATATATATATATATAGTATATATATATATATATATATATATGATATATATATATATATATTTTATATATATATATATCAATATATAGATATATATATATATATCTATATATATATATATATATATATATATATATATATATATATATTATATATATATATATATATATATTCTATATATATATATATATATATACTATATAGATATATAATATATATATATATATATATCTATATATATAGTATATTATATATGGAGCCTCCGAAACTTTGGAAATAAACAGTCTCCTGTTTTGAACCTTCCGTATAATTGAGGTCCTTTGTGAAATTAATAGCTATGTAAAGAGTATATTTGTGTTATTTGGAGTAATATATTCATACATACACACACATGTGAAATATGTATGAGTGTGTGTGTGTGTGTTTTAGGAAATAAATCCAACCCCTACCATGCTTATTACTGTAAATCCCTTGGTGATTATGGCCCTCTTTTTTTATTTCAAAATACACGTTGCTTATAATACTATTTACTTTTTATATATCTGATAGTCTCCCAGTGACAGGATTTCCGTTTTGGTTGATTGATGGGATGAGGATAACTGACGTTGCAGCATCTAGGGGTAGAAACGCTGACGATACCTGTTAGTATGATAATAATAGTATTTAGTATTATTATTAATATTGTTTAAAAAATATCCACAATTATATATAAAAATATATTTGTATGTAAAAATAAAAACAAAGACTTCGAACACTTGAATGGTGTTCCTCATCAGTGTCTGACACTGATGAGGAACACCGTTCAAGTGTTCGAAAGTCTTTGTTTTTTATTTTTACATACAAATATATTTTTATTATTATTATTGTTGATATTTTTTAAACAATTTGTTTTCACGGAATTGTGAATTTCTTAACAAAATTATTAATATTATTATTATTATTGTTGTTATTAATAGTAGTAGAAGTGATAGCAGCTGAAGTTACGAGACCAGTAAATTAAAAGAAAGCTTGGGGTTTATCACCCTTTTTTTTTTATTTGGACAAAATACATGTTGCTTATAATACTAGTTACTTTTTATATTTCTGATAGTCTTTAGTCTTCCAGTGACAGGATTTCCGCTTCCGGTTGATTGATGGGATGAGGATAGCTGAAGTTGCAGCATCTAGGGGTAGAAACGCTGAGGATACCTGTTAGTATGATAATAATAGTATTTAGTATTACTATTATTATTAATATTATTATTATTATTATTATTAGTGATAATAGTAGAAGAGACAGCAGCTGAAGTTACGAGACCAGTCCAGCTAAGGAAAATGAAAGCAAGCTGTGGGATTGAAGTATCTTTTTTTTGTGAAACTAGTTTAATAGTAATAGTATTTATTATTATTATTATTATTATTCGTATTATTATTGATAGCAATAAAAGTGATAGGAACTGACGTTACGAGACCAAATAAAAGCAAGCTTGGAGATTGAAATACCTTCTGTTTTTATTATTATTATTATTATTATTATTATTATTATTATTATTATTATTATTATTAGTAACAGTAGTAAAAGTGATAGCAGCAGAAGTTACGAGACCAGTCCAGCTAAGGAAAATGAAAGCAAGCTGTGGGATTATAATACTTTTTTTATTATTATTTTTTTTTTTAGCGAAACTAGTTCTCCTTAATTCATGCAATAACTAAAAACCATTATGGAAAGAGGTCTCGACTCTGTTAGCAACGGAAGCAACACTAGGAGCCGTTTAATTGGCGCGGCTTGTACCCTGTCATTTCCACGTTAATAGATTAACCCCATTAGAGCCACGGACGCCACTCGGCGGCTCATGTCATACACTGTTAGCGATCCTCCTCCAAGTGGGTCCTCCTGGCCATCCTTGTAGCGCTCCTTCTGAAGGAAACAAAACGTATCCTATTTTTTTTTTTTTTTTCATTTTTTTTTTTTTAGTTACGTAAGCAACTCAACTTGATGGTTAGTAGCAATTTCCATTTAGATTTATTTACCTTGGGGCTCCTTATGAATTAAAAAAATTTTCCCTTTTCTTCTGTTTTTTTTTTTTTTTTTTTTTGTTTTGTTACGTAAGCAGCTGGTTTTTTAGGGCAAAATAGTCATTTTCATCTATATTTACAAAATAGAAAGTAACCTCTATTATTATTTTCGCATTCTTTTCCTTTAGTTATTAGATTTCTTTATTTACATCTTTCCTACTTCCCGCGCAGATATATATGTATATTTATTATATATATATATTATATATATATATATATATATATATATATATATAATATATAATATATTATATAATATAAACATATACAATACATACATATATATATATATATATATATATATATATATATATATATATATATATATGTATCAACATATATTATGTTCCACATATATAGTATATGTGTGTTCGATATAGGTCTGTGCTTGTATGAATATGTAGAGAGAGAGAGAGAGAGAGAGAGAGAGGTAAGGAGAATGAGAGATAAAGTTTATTCAAATGAACGTTCTTTTCCATACCAAGCCTTCGATCAGGTAAATAAAACTGCGTCGTAACACACGCGAGAACATACTCACACAATGCATTTGATCACATGTAGTAATGCATGTTTGCAATGTCGAGATGCATGAATACTTGCATGCCTTTGCAAGTGTTTTTTATCATTGTAATATAATGCCTGTTGTTGGGACACATACGTTCACGGATTGGTAAGTAGCATTCATCTCATACCATTTATATAGTCAGTTTATCAGTAAATAATTGCGTACGAGAAGTTTTACCAACTGAAAAGTACTTTCAAGAAAATGGATACAATGAATAAAGGTAATACTGATAATAATTTATAATAGCGAACCACGAAACAGTCGAGGCAACTGAGTAACGTAGAGGAAAATGAACCGATGAAACAGATGAATGAAAAATGACAACTCATCTGCCATGAATCGTCCAAGAGGACGGAAGATTGAGAAAAATGGCCGCGCGAAACGAAATAAATTGTGTGTTAAGACCTTAAGTTAAATACGTGAGAAACGAGAGAGAGAGAGAAACATCAAGAACACGAAATAAAAGAACAATGAAAAAGTGATAGACAGGAGGAATGCAGGTGAAGAACAGTAGAAAATAATAAAAAAAAGTAAACGAAGAGAGAGAGAGAGAGAGGGAACATTAAGAAGACGAATGAAAACAACATTGAAAAGGTAATAGACAGGAGGAATGCAGGTGAAGAACAGTAAAAATAAAAAGAAATAAAATAAAATAAACAAGGAAACGAAAACGAGTGAGAAAAAGGACGAATGTTGCCAAACGTCGAAAGAAGAATATAAATGGAATAAAGTTCAGGAAAGAAAAAAAATTAGCAAGGAAACAAAAGCAAAAATTTGAAGAGAAGAAGAATGAAAAGCGAAAGTACAGAGTGAAGAAAGAGATAGAAAACGAAGCACACAGAAAAATACAGGAGGAAAAAAACAAAAACAAAGGAAGGAAGAAGTACAACTAAAATAAAGACACTAAAGAGAAAAACACGACAAAAGAAGAACAAGAAAGGGGGTGAAAAAGGGACGACGAAAAACTGAAAAAAAGAGAAAGAGAAAAAAAGAAGAGAATAGGCGTCGCTGCTAACCAAACATATAAGTGAGCGAGTCTCTCTCTCTCTCTCTCTCTCTCTCTCTCTCTCTCTCTCATGGTGTCCCAGCGATTAACGCTATGAAATATGAAGTCCAGCCTGTTTTTTTCTGTCAGTCATGGTGAGGTTCCCAGAGGCGTGTGCGACCTGGGCTGGACAGACAAGCAATCATTTACCCAGATCAAAGATCTTGAAAGTGGTATATACTACATGCGATGCACACATTAAAAAAAAATTATTGCTATAAATGTGTGTTTGTGTGTGAATGAGTACATATATATACAGAGAGAGAGAGAGCTCAGATCATTTACCCCGAACAAAGATCTTGAAAGTAGTGCTACTTGCGACGCACACAAAAAAAATTATTGCTGTAATATGTGTTTGTGTGTGAGTACATATATATAAAATATATATATTATTATATAATTTCTATATATATATATATTAGTATAATAAATATATATATAGTATTATATATATATATATATATAAAATAAATATATATATATATATATATATATATATATATTATATATTATATATATATATATGATCATTTTATCTCCGAACAAAGATCTTGAAAGTAGTACTACATGCGATGCACACATAAAAAAGAAAATACTTATTGCTGTAAATGTGTGTTTGTGTGTGTACGAGTACATATATATGCAGTGAGAGAGAGAGAGAGAGAGAGCTCAGAATGATAGGAAAAACCTCAAGTCACTTATTGAAATTAGCCACATATACACACGGCAATACAGGACACGCACGTGCATGCGATATATATATATATATATATATACTATATATATATATAATGTATGTGTGTGTGTGTATATATATAACATATACATATCATATATTTATGTATATATACATATTTTTTCATTATATTTATTTATATATACCTATATATACATTTATATATAGACACGTGTACATATATATGTATTTATGCACATATATGTACGTGTGTGTATGTGTGTGTGCTTATGTCCCCAGTGTACGTTGAAGCACGCGCATAAAACTGCACAAAAGAAGCATAATCGTTGCTTCGAGAGAGTCATGCATCAGAGGGTCCACGTAGGACAAAAGTACTATTGTTATAGAGAGAGAGAGTGAGTGAGTGGCGCAGATAATCACTTTTGACCGAGGGCAGTATTTTTGTCAAAGCCAGTTGCTCCTCGGAGTCGCAGGATTTGCTATTCGAAGGACACCCTCCTTCTACCAAGCATTTCAAGATGTTGTTGTTGTTGCTGTTTTTCAGGTTGTTTACCATTGCGTCCTTTGAGTGCTGTAAATACTTATGAAGCTTTGCGTGATTATGAATTTGAAAATTTTTTATTTTATTTTATTTCGCTGTAACATTCTTATTCCTTTTCATAGAGACTAGAAAGCGCCTCAGTGGCGTGATCGGTATGGTCTTGGCCTGCCATCTCGGTGACCGCGAGTTCGATTCTCGGGCATTCCACTGAGGTGTTAGAGATGTGTATTTCTGGTGATAGAAGTTCACGCTCCACGTGGTTTGGAAGTCACGTAAAGCCGTTAGTCCCATTGATGAATAACCTCTGGTTCCATGCAACGTAAAAACACCATACAAACAAACAAACAAAGAGACCAGCAAAGTATAGGCTTTTATGGAAGTTGTTTTAGACAGGTACTAAAAATTTTGATCCAGTTTGGATATTACTAAAAGGAAGGTATAAATATGCAAAGACGAATTTTTTTCTTATTATGTAGTATGTGTATATGAGGCTGCTAATGTTGATGGACATTTCTGTACCTACATGCGACCAGCATCGAATCAGTGGATAAATGGCTGACACTGTGGCAGCAGTGAGTGCTGTATTTTTTGACTTACGAATTCTCTGTAGCCTTTACGTTAATAGAATAAAGGGTAAATTGTTATCCAGTACAGGGTGTCCATAAAGTCCCAGTACCATTACAAGTAAGTATTGCTCAGAAAGGTACTGGGACTTTATGGACACTTATCTATTTATACAGGGTGTCCATAAAGTCCCAGTACCATTACAATTATTTATTGCTCAGAATGGTACTGGGACTTTATGGACACCCTGTGTATATACATACACATATGTGTGTGTGTTTGCAGTATGTATGTATGGTTACGCGTGTATGTACAGGCACGCACGAAAACGAGTCTACATCGCAATGATAATGAAAAAAATAATTATGCGCGGGATATTCAAATCGCGAGAGACGCTCATATACCGTATGTTGCATCGCGAGCGACGATCTAAATAAAGAGACCACTGGTATTCAGAACGGCTCATTATCATGCATGTGAAACACGGCCGGTGCATTGCCCTACTAGCGCCGAGGAAGAAGGACCCGAGTCCTCCACGGCTGCTGTTGGAGATCCAGAGGAGGAGGAGGGGGAAGACTCCATCCTCCGACATTAAGAATGCCGGAGCAGTTCCAGGAGACGCCACACTAATGGCGTTTGACGTAGACAAGCTCAATTTATCACGGCTACCTGTCTCCTGCTCTCTCGCGATGCTTGCATGAGCAGTAGGTAGTAGTAGTCTCCTCCTCAGGAATCGGGCAGCAGCAGACCCTCTAGGGCATGGCAGGATGGTCTGGTCCTAGATGTCACATACCCCGGTGACACGTTTTTTTTTTTTTTTGTTAACGAGAGACTGACTACAAATGGCTCTTCTTCGGTGGGGGGGAGGAGACACTTCTCTTTCTTCTTTCCTTCGTCCTTTTTCGTCTTCCCCAAAAGAACTTTTTCAGTCCGCCCTCAGGTCTTCAAAAACTACTGAGCCTAAATGACTGCAAATTGGTACGTTGATCATCCACCTTCCAATCATCAAGCATGCCAAATTGCAGCCCTCTACCCTCTGCAGTTTTTATTCTATCTAAGGTTAAAGTTATAGTCATGGTCGTGCGTCTGGCAATGATGTAAGCCATGCCACAACCGGGCCGTGCTTAAAGTTTCATGGGCTGCGGGTCATACAGCATTATACAGAGACCACCGAAAGATAGATCCATTAATTATGCGATGTACAGACAACACGATTGCGCCAAAGAAACTTCGGCCCATTTTATATTTATTTATTTTTATTTTTATTTTTATTTATTTATTTGTTTTATTTGATTTTTTATTTTCTTGCTGTCTCTGCGCGCTGTTCGAAGTCGCCTTGATAGGATTGTGATCTGTGCAGGGTTCCTCCAGGTGCGTCAGTCAGTCTTTAGCAGTAAGGCCAAGACAGGCTTGGCTTTGGAGTCCGAGACTTGCAAGAGAAAGGCGATGTTGACGGCGCTGCTAAGGAAGTACGACGCGTTCGTCGTCAGTCACTTCGACTGGCTTTCAGATCTAGGGACAGATACCTATTGACGCGCCTCCTGTCTTCGTTTGCGTGTGCACTGCTTGTAGTACTACAGCGAGGGCACCTTGGATCTATACTTTCAAGTCTATAGCCGTCTAGGATATAAATTTGTTTACGTTCGCTAACAAGAACTTCTCTCTCGTAACCGTTGTCAGTTTGCAACATATGCTATTGATTTTTAATATACCTTTTTAGTATGTATGTATTGGGGACATGTGTAAATGTATTTATTGGTGTGTGTTCTAGTATGAAAGCATTTGCCTTGGTAGCATTTTTTTTTATTTATCCTGATTGACCTATTTGGTCCCAGTTCTTGGCCTAAGGGCTAGACCTATATTTTATCTAATCCTAGGAGAGCTGAAAATCAGCTCAGTGGTCTGGTTAAACTACTTTTATAATAATAATAATAATGAACAATATAGAATTCAAACACGTAGCATTTCAGTAGCCTACACTGTTACACCAGCAAGATTTTATAATGCATAGAAATTCAAATAGGAATATTTCATATATAGCATTACTCAGTGGAGGCTACATCCACCAAGCAGCTTATAGCTGTATGATTCTGATGACGGTGGTTACCTGATTTGAATTTTAGCCTGAACATCAGTGAAATAAATAGATAAATAAATAAAATAAAAACTGTAAAAGTATAAGATCTACTCGAAAGTACATTCTGGCATTGGAAGAGGAGGAAGTAGAGGAGAAAAATATGATTATTGAATAATGAAGGAAACGCAACTGGATAACGCAACTGGCTGTTGGCTGTCATTACAGAAGCGCTAAGAACTGAAAGAGGCAACTCGATCTTATGTTTCATGGTTTAGCCTCGCACACTTATGTATGTATGTATGCTTCGGAAAGGGTCTGCTTCCTAAGTAATAATAATAATATCAGGTGACGAACTGCCACATTGCTAACTATATATATACAGGGTGGGGCGCGGAAACTTCCCGAGTTGAAAATTAAATAAAAACCTGTTCACACTTCACAATTCTTTATCCTTCTTTTATGCCTTTCACATAACATGGGAGATTTACTTTTACACTGTTTTAAAGAAAATATCATTGAAATGTCCACCTCCATTGTCAATACACTAATTCAGACGATTTCGGAAGCTTTGGTCTACTCTCTCCAGCATGTTGAGCGGTATCTTGGCTACTTCAGTTCGGATGGCGTTCTGTAGGTCTTCCAGGGTCTGTGGACGGTCGTTATAAACCAGGGATTTGAGATATCCCCACAGAAAATAATCACAGGGGGCTAAATCAGGTGAGCGCGCAGGCCAGTTTAAGTCTCCTCTTAGGGAAATCAGTCGGTCGGGAAAAGCTTCTCTCAGGAATCCCATTGAAATGCGTGCAGTGTGGGCTGTGGCCCCATCTTGCTGGAACCACACGTTGTCATTATCCAGGTCCATATTAATGAGAGCTGGCATAAAAAACTCCCTGAGCATTGTCACATAGCGTTCTGAAGTCACTGTTACCACTCAACATGCTGGAGAGAGTAGACCAAAGCTTCCGAAATCGTCTGAATCAGTGTATTGACAATGGAGGTGGATATTTAAATGATATTGTCTTTAAAACAGTGTAAAAGTAAATCTCCCGTGTTGTGTGAAAGGCATCAAAGAAGGATAAAGAATTGTGAAGTGTGAGCAGGTTTTTATTTAATTTTCAAATTGGGAAGTTTCCACGCCCCACCCTGTACCTTTTAAAAATAACTATAGCCTTTATGTAATGATAGAAGGTAAACTGACTCAGAAACAGTTGGGAGGCGGGAGGGGGCGGGCAAACAATTCAGAACCTCAAAATGAATGAGAGACATGACACAAATCCAATACTGACATAATAACATTATGATAATGGTGATAGCTATAACATCGGGTTGTAAAATTGCCATATCACCATCCATATATATCAGTCCCATCAACGGGCGCCTTTGTAGCCATGACCTGCAAAATCCAGCTCAATTAAGACGAGACAAAAATAATGGTAACTGAGCCATCATCAGTTAAGACCCCTTTTTCTCACTGACTCTTTCATTCAACCAGATGCTTGAGATACTCATTAATCATTCAATAAAGTCTCTGTTGGTCAAAGACTCGCGTCCTCTTTCTCTTTTACTCGTTTACTCGTTTAAAAAAAAGAAGAAAAAAAAACAAGTACGGATATTAAAAAATGACATGTACCGATATTGTAAATTTATTGTAAAATAAAGTTTCTGTAGCTCAGGTATCTTATGTGTAAATATATGTAACAGTAAATTATCTGGACAATGTTAATTTTGAAAAGCGAATCTGAGTTTGAGCAAATGAATGCTTGACTTTGTATTTAAATTGATATAATTTAATTGTACTTTGCCAAAATGTAATTAAGGCTGCTTATGTTGCAATTATTTTTGCATAAAAAAGTTAAAAAAAAGTTTAGGAATACCTTATATACATCAATTTTTGTCCAATGTTTAGTAATTTATCTAATTTGATACTTCAAAGACCCATTCCCTGACCACGAAAGTGTTTTTTGACCAAAGACTAAATTTGCTGTTCAATATTTGGTAATTTGTCTTATTTTGATACTTAAAATACTCATTTACCGACCATGAAATCTTTGTTGACTAAAGACTAAATTTGCTGTTCAGTATTTGGTAATTTGTCTAATTTTGATACTTGAAGCTTCATTTCCCGACCATGAAAATCTCTGTTGACTAAAGACTAAATTTCCTGTTCATGTTTATTCACATTTAATTAAGCGTATGTTCTATTCGTACAATTCTACTCACTTTTTTTTCCAATAGTCACCTATTTGTTCAGACTCATCACTCAACCAATGAATGCTCTTGGATATCTCTGCCTCCTCGTAAATGACTGTCATTACTCATTACTTTGCTTCGCTAAATTCACTGATCAACTCTTGTTCACCACTTCTATTCATTACACCTCCTGACTCATTAACACTGTGATGCATTTTCCGTTCGTTAATACGTCTTCAGGTATTCATCACCCTTTCCTCGTTAATTACACTGTTTATTCGTTTCGTTTGTCCATCTCTACGTACTCGTCGTTGTTGACTCTGGACAACGACAGCTAAACGATCGTTATCGAAGTATACGTGGGCCAGTAAACAGTTTGCGTAGGGGACGTTAATTGCCTTGGGTCCCCCTCCCTCCCTCCCTCCCACCCCCCACCCCGCCGTCGAAAGGAAGTGCCCGTTCTTGCATTTCATGGTCCCCCATACGAGGGGCACCGAACGAATGCCATCACGACCCTACACCAACCTCAATTTGTATTCCGTTTAATGGAATCCTATTAATCAATACGGTCTCGTGGGCACCGGTCCTTTTATCCATTTTTCTTTTCCTCTTCCTTTTCAACAGGTTGCGCTAATCTGCTTCGCTAAGCTGCTCTGTGGTAATTGCAATGACCAGTGAGATTAATGGGAGGATTCTCTCTCTCTCTCTCTCTCTCTCTCTCTCTCTCTCTCTGAGGATGTAAGTAGGGAAGCATTAGCTATGGTCGTCATTGACTGATATAAATTAAGGGAACTTTTCTTCACCTTTTCGAAACAGTTGAATGACCTCTCTCTCTCTCTCTCTCTCTCTCTCTCTCTCGGAGTGAAATAAGGAAGCGAGACCTTTAGTCGTCGCAGACATCCATAAATTGAGGGAATTTCTTCTCGACACCTTATGCTTCGAAGCAGTTGAGGAAATAAGACGACGGGCGTTGGGGGTGGGGTGATGGGAGGGAGGAGGTAGGTAGGTATGCAGGTATAGGCGGTCGGGGGTGGGCGTCGTATAAATAATAAAAAGAAAAAAGGAAAGATCTTCCCGCGCTGTATCGCTAAGCACCAATAATCATCATATTTTCTGGCCCCTAATTACTTTTCCATAATGAACGAACTTCGCTGGATGATGACACTGTTTGATAATGAATGAGTTCTCCCCACATTGTATCGGCCGTAATGAGCCATTCGCGGTGATTAGTGACACTTCCGAACACGAGTTGCATTGCAATTAAGGACCCCCAAAACCTCATCTCTATTAATCCGCCTTGGGCCGTCATCAGGCTGTCAACTCGGCCTTATTAAAGATCAGGCTTCAATAGACTCAGATCCTCATAAATACTGATTTGCTTTGGGGGAGGGGGTAGGGGTGGTTTGGGTCCGGAGTAGGGGGCGAGAAGGAGAGAGAGGGAGGGGGAAGGGCGACCCTTAAATCCATCAGAGCTCATAGATAGCCATTTTTCATGTTTGCTTTTTTTAGGGGGTGGGGAGGGGTCTTGGGGGGTGGGGGGAAGGTGGTTTGGGTCTTGGGTTAGGGGCGAGAAGGAGAGAGAGGGAGGGGGAGGGAAGGGGGGCGACCCTTAATCCATCAGTGCTCATAGATACCATTTTTCATGTTTACTATTTTTTGGGTGGGTGGGGGGAGGGGTCCAGATGGGTTGGAATGGTGTTTGATCATGGTCATCAGTGAGATGTATCAATGTTCATAAATAGTAATTTTACGTTTGTTTGTGTTGTGTTTTTATTAATGGAAAGGGGTGGGGTGGTGGGGGGGGGGGCGGGCCTGTTGGAGATGTGGGCATACTAGGTGAGTTCTGTTTAGATTATCGTGATGGCTCTCAAATCTATCAATGTCTGTAAGCAATGATTTTGCCCTTTTTCGGGTGTTTTTATTTTTTTTTATTATACGCTTCTTCTCCAGCGATTGCTTTTGATTACAACCAATGGGGAATTAATGCTTAATGCATTTGTCGCTTTCAGGTTGTATGTTTACGAAGACTTCGCTTCATAATTCGGAAACATTATACTATAGAATAGATTCACTCGTGAAAAATGACTGAATAGACGCGTAGTACATAGGGTCCTTCTTTTGTTTAATTTG
>NC_087218.1:9287808-9302808 GCF_015104395.2 Macrobrachium nipponense
GAGAAAGAGATCAAAATATGGTAGAAAAATAAGATTCTTCAGGGAGAGGAAGAGAGCAAAAGAGAGTAAAAGAGAGGAGAAAGGTGGATATGGGTAAGGTAATGTAAGAAGTATAAAATATACATATATATACTTATATATATATATATATATATATATATATATTATATATATATATATATTATATTATAATATATACCTACCCAATTGGAATTGGGTACGGGATGGGGATAGTAGACTAACACCCTTAAACAACCCACTACAAGTTTCGGAATGCCAGACTGATGCAGGTTATGCAAAAATTTGATTGAAAATAAATTTTCGGCAATTAATTTTCCCTCTGTACCCACTCTCCCCTATTTATATAATTGTACAACGGCGCCTCTTAGTCGTATGTGGTTTTCTAGGATGGATGAACGAAAATATATAAAGAACGTACAAAGAGCTTTTAAGCAGGAAAAGAAGGAATGGGAGGCCCAAATGAGGGCTGAAGAAGATAGGCTAAAGAGTGAAATATATATATACAAGTTAGAACAGGAACACAAGAGGAGGAAGGCTAAAGTAAAGCTTGAAAAACAGAAGTTAATTAGTGCATTAAATGATATCAAGAGAAGGAAAAAAGACCTGGAGAGAAAAAGAAAACCCAAAAGGTCTAAAGAAGTGCACCTCGGTGATTACCTCTGGTTCTTCCTGAAGGAACCTGCATTCATCTCTTTGTATTTGAGAAATGCTTATAAAAAGCCAGTCATCAACCAGAATGGTCCGCTTTGGAAAAAGTGGAAAACAGATAGGAAGGCAACACATTTTCAGCAGGAGATTTGGGTATGGAAGAGGAATTCAAGAGGGAAATATGAATTGATAGAAAGAAAAGAAAATAGACAGACAGCAACAAACAGATAGACAACCAGACTGAAAGGGAGAGGAAGAACACTGCAGTGAAGAAGGTGGGGAGGGAACTTCTAGCAGCCCCCACCTACTTTGCCTACCACCCTTGGGTGCAACTCTTTTTGGTCTTAAGTCAGTACACTCCGGCTTGAGTAGCCAGTCCACATTCCAGGGGCCGAAAACTTCCAGCAGCCCTCTAACTGCTTTCGGTCCACTAGCCATGGGTGCAACCCTCAGTGGTCTTGAGCCAGCACATGTCCACTTGAGTATCCAGTCCACATTCCAGGGCCAGAGAACTTCTAGTACCCCCCCAACTGCTTTTGGTCCACCAGCCTTGGGTGCTTCCAAGGAGAGTGAACTTCCAGTAGCCCCCCAACTGCTTTTAGTCCACCAGCCTTGGGTGCTTCCAGGGAGAGTGAACTTCCAGCAGCCCTCCAACTGTGGACTGGAGACTCAAATGGACATGTGCTAGCTCAAGACCATTGGGAGTTCCGCCCAAAGATAGTGGACCTAAAGCAGTTGGAGGGCTGCTGGAAATTCACTAGCCCTAGAATACAGACAAGATACTCAGGCGGAAATATACTGGCTCAAGACGGCTGGTAGTTGCACCCAAGGCCAGAGGACTGAAAGCAGTTGGGGCATTCTGGAAGTTCCATAGCCTTGGAATGTGGATTAGACACTTTTCTGGAAGCATCAAAGGGTGGTGGACAGAAAGCAGTTGGGGGGCTGCTGGAAGTTCACTTTTCTGGAAGCATACAAGGGGCGGTGGGGGAACCCTTTTGGAGCAGTGTAAAGCCAAGTTGGGGGTTGCTGGAAGTTCCCTTTTCTGGAAGCCAAGCCGGGCCAGTTGGACCCTTTTTGGAAAGGCAGTTTGGGGCGCTGGAAGTTCCCTTTTCTGGAAGCATCCAACGCTGGTGAACTGAAAGCAGGTGGTGGGGGCTTGCTGGAAGTTCCCTTTTCTGGAAGCATAGAAGACCGGTGGACTGAAAGCAGTTGGGGGGGCTGCTGGAAGTTCCCTTTTCTGGAAGCATCCAAGGCCGGTGGACTGAAAGCAGTTGGGGGGCTGCTGGAAGTTCCCTTTTCTGGAAGCATCCAAGACCGGTGGACTGAAAGCAGTTGGGGGGCTGCTGGAAGTTCCCTTTTCTGGAAGCATCCAAGGCCGGTGGACTGAAAGCAGTTGGGGGGTTGCTGGAAGTTCCCTTTTCTGGAAGCATCCAAGGCCGGTGGACTGAAAGCAGTTGGGGGGCTGATGGAACTTCCCTATAGTGGAAACATCCAGGTCAGGTGGTCTAAAGGCAGTTGGGGAGCTGCTGGAAGTTCCCTGCTCTGGAAGCAACCAATGCTGGTGGACTGAAAGCAGTCGGGTGCTGCTGAAACTTCCCTGTTGTTTTATGAAATACTCTGTAGGCTATGTGTTCCCCTATGTCTCTCAGAAAGCAAAGAAAACAAAACTTTAAAAAACCATTATTATTATTATTATTATTATTATTATTATTATATTATTATTATTATTATTTTTATTATTATTTTATTATTCTTCTCTATTTTGAGAATAGCGGCTTTTTTCGTGCTATTCAAACAGGCTAGTAGAGCGCCTATAGAGGTCATGATCAAATACAGGTTCAAAATAGGTGATATATTTGAATTTTACAGATAAACTATGATACCATAGTCATCAAAGTCATTAACGATTTTCTCTCTCTCTCTCTTTCTTAAAGCGAGCTTTCGTCTGGAGCTGCCAGACATCCCCGGGCTGGGAAGCTGAGGGTGGACTGATCTTGGTGTGGTGTCCGTCATCATTATATGTGGATGACAGCAGGGGGTCTGCCCCATGCTTGTCTCCTATTGGCTGGTGGCGGTGAGTCTTTGTTTTCATTGGTTGCCTGAGCTAGGTCTCAAGCCACTTTCTTCGAGCCGATGGTTGCGTTGCAGCAGATCCTGCAGCCGTCTGGACCTCCTGAGCGGCGCTGTAACGTTGATGGGCGATGCGCTACGCTGTGGGACGTCACGGCTAATTTGATTTCCACCGGCTGCAGAAGTACATCGTTCGGGGGCGTTGTCTTCCGTGGAGTTATCGTGATCGGTGGTGTCATTCTTTTTGACACCAACAAAAACAGTAATTAGGACAGGCGAAGAAAGAAGAGAAGACGACAATGAATTTTCATTGATACATTGGGTCGCAGATGAAGACATCACAGAGAAAGTCATAAAGAAGAGAAGTAGAAATGGAACTTGTGCGAATCTTGTTGAATTAACGAAATGATAGATATTTGCTGCTGTTTCGTGAGTTCCAGGCTTTATATTATTTATGTACGGCGAGATCTCGGTTCTGAACCCAGGGGCCATTAACAAAAACACAGTCAATTTATACTATAATATATATATATATATATATGATATATATATATATATATATATATATATATATATATATATGTGTGTGTGTGTGTGTGTGTGTGTGTGTATGTATATATATATATATATATATATATATATATATATTATATATATATATACTTAAAAATCACAGTAGAGATGCACGTTTATGAATGCATGTATGTATATCTGTGTGTGTGTATTAGTAGTCGGTAGAAATCCGTACCCGGTCCAGAGCTTAGATAGAAGATCGAAAAAGGTAGAAACTGTAGTGATTTCAACACCGGATATTTACCGATGGCTCAAAAAAAAAAAAAAAAAAAAAAACTATGCCGTATGAATCACATACGTGCCGGACGAATCTCGGACGCAGGTGAGGTGTACGAATCGCACGAACGAACGGGCCAGAATGCAAATTGCATCCCAAGGGATGCGCATTACATCCAAATGATTCGGTACGAAATGCAGAGTCCTTGTCGGATGGCAACCCAGACTGCTTTTGAGAAGGAAGAGTTTATGCAATATGTATAGAGAGCTATACGGAAGACTGTATGAATCTTTAGGGGCAGAATTGCATGGCCTTGTTGATGGCGTTAGTAACTTTTTTTGAGTGAATAATAATAATAATAATAATAATAATGGTTTTTTTAAATCTCTGTTTTCTTTGCTTTCTGAGAGATATAGGGGAACGCATAGCCTACAGCGTATTTCATATAACGATTGTATGCATACTTCTAAAATTGATACAAAGAATGTATGCATACGTCCAAAACTAACAAAATGATTGCATGCATGCGTCCAAAATTGATACAACGAATGCATGCACACGTCCAAAATTAATACAACAAATGTACAAGCATACGTCCGGATATACTATAAAGAAATACTTATCCTGCCACTATACAACTACCAAAGAAAAAAAATCTCGTTTAGCTTTCACTTAATGACAAGTGAGACAGAATATTCCCGTGACAGGAATTGGAAATTAACCAGAATTTTTTTTTTTTTTTTTTTTTATTGCTTTCGGGATGCTTCCGGAGGAATACAGTAGCCTCGTATTTACGTTTGTAATGAACCCACCTGCAGTCACGGAAGGGAAAGGTGCTTTGAAATATATACAAATGCCACCTCAAATATCCGTCGGTAAATTCTTCGATACCTGAAGTCTGGAGGACACGTGGGTACCTCTCCTCTCTCTCTCTCGTATCTCTCTTCTCTCTCTCTCTATCTATCTATCTAATCTATCTATCTATCTATATAATATATATGTATATATATAATATATACCTTATATTAATCTTATATATTATTATATAATATTTATATATAATATATAATTCTCTATATGTGTGTGTGTGTGTGTGTCTATCTATCTTTCGTCCTTCTGATTATATCAATTCCTGAGTATCTCTCTCTGGTTTTTTTTTCTCTCTTTGCACATCTGTAAGTCTCTCTCTCTCTTTTCCCCTATATATATATATATATATTAATATATATATATATATATATATATATATATATAATATTATATATATATAAAAATATATGTAGTACACATATTTCAATTCGATCATTAAATTTTGTCTTCTGTGTGTCCCCTTCAGTTTTATCTGACCTCGACAGGCTTATTTTTTCCATTTTCCCTTTTTCTCTACTTTGTCTGTATTTACTTTCAGAATCCTGTTTGCATTGTTCATTTTAATTCAACATTATTCCTAACCGTTTGCCCACCATCCTTTTTTATTGTTTGTCCCGAACGCGTACGAAATGAGAATGCGGACGAAACGCAGATAAACACACTTACGCACGCGCTTATGCACACATGAAAACAGTAAGAGTATAGACAGCATTATTCCAGAAACGGGAATGACTTATTCAAAAGCTCTGGATTCCTGCGCCCATCTTGACTGACAGCTCCATTTCCAAAACTATTAATTTCGAGGTAGACGCTGGCCGCTGGAAGCCGGTTAATATAACCAAGGATATATCAACCCGACGATATATTAACCGCAATTAGAGAGGCGACCGAGGTCAGTATATATACTTGTTATAATAGCACTTGCGGTCCATAGAGCGGAGAGTATATTATATTTTCCAATGTCGGGCGAGATCGCACGAGTAATAATAATAATTGAAGGGCTGGAGCGAATGTCAGCGGAAAGGAATTCTTGCTGCTCCCTTTGATCTAAAATGTGATTTCGTATGCTTAGGATTACGCTTATATATATATATATATATATATATATATATATATATATATATATATATATATATATATATATATATATATATATATATATATACGAAAGGTGTTAACACCATTCCATGTTCTTATCATTATATATATATATATATATATATATATATATATATATATATATATATATATATATATATATATATATATATATATATATAATATATAAGAAAGGTTGCTAAACACCATTCCATGTTCTTATCACAGCTGGTGCGTTGCCCTACAGCTGGCGGACCGTCCGGTTGGCACTGGGCCGGGAGTGGTCCGCTGACCTCGGAAGCAAGCAGGCATGGGTCGAAAGTTGCGTCATTCAGCTATACGTCACCTGCTATAGCTGATTGTTGCACTTTGAAAGGTGGGTGGTGGTGGTAGGATTCCGCAGCCCTGCACATATGTGTATATATATATATATATATATATATATATATATATATATATATATATATATATATATATAATATGTAAATGAATTCTTCTGTTAAATCAGAATACGTCTCAAGTATAATAGGCCCATTAAAACACTCTGGTTTAAAGCTAAGGACTATATATTCCGGTGGACTGACTCACACTCATATATGCACACGTACATGTTAGTTTTGTCTGTCAAATAATACCACACACTCCTGGAAAAATCATGTTCGTCTGCGCCGAGCTGAGCACTTAATTTGTACTTAGTAATTAGCCGACTGTTGTAGGTCGTAACCAAGTTGAAGAGGGTCGAGGGGGCTACGAAGTTTTAATTCTGACTAACACCATCTTTAGCAATATATGCATATAGTGGTATAAACAAAAAAAAAAAAAAAAAAATGTACATCATCTGGAAATGCGTATGCGCGCGCATATTTATGACGATAAGCCCATATCAAATGCCTGTGTTTTAGGACAAGTAATTTATTTTTCAAATTGAAAAATCAATAAATAAACGAAGGTCGTCAACGACGGTAGGTGTAACACATGTTTGGACCTAGTTTCTGAGACACTTGTTTTTAAGGACGACACAATTACACAAGTGATGTTCACTGAGGTCTGGCGGGTTCGAAATTCCGAAAATAATTTTTTTTCCATTATTTTTTCTATAATCTTTTTATTATTATTAATTTTTTTCTTGTGGTAGACCTTTTTTTTTTTTTTTTTTTTTTTTTTTTTTTTTTTTTTTTTTTTTTATCGAGACGATACACATACAATATTGCACCATACTTGTCTTGCCTTTTTTGTATGACAAGTAGCCTATAGCGTGGTTTTATTTTCCATCTATTTTTCCATAATTTTTTATTTGTTTTGTTTTTGGTAGACCTTTTTTTTTATCGAGACGATAAACATACAATATGCACCATTCCTGTCCTGAATTTTTCGCTCGACAAGTAACATATAGCTTTTGTTTTTTTTTTATTGTTATTTATCGCACTTTTCTTTTACGATAATGAAATCGTACCTTGTGACTCTACTTTTCACTCATAATTTATTTATTTATTTTTCTTATGCTATTTGCTTTTAACGTCCATCTTTTCAGATTATCTTCTTAAATCGATGAAATTTTTGGCATTAGAGCTTTTCTTCTTCTCTTGCATTTATTTAACTTTTTTCTCATATATTTTAAATTTTCTTCTTTACTATTTCTTTAAAGTTTTTTTTTTAATGACACCAACAAGCCAACACACCTTTAAACCTTCCGACTGAACTCAAATGAAGAACTGATTATTATCGACTGAGCTGTAATATAGCTATGATTACTGGCCATTATGTAATGAATGGTTAAAGTAGTCCACAGACAGCTCGCCACGCCATCGAGACTAGCCAGGTTCGTTTCCCGAGCGAGGTAGACTGGATGTTGTTTGTAGCCCATTAAACCCTTTTGTGTCGTTGTTGACTTCAGTAACGAATTATGTATTTTTTGTCTTTGACTTCAGTAGGGAATGAGGTATTTTTTGTCTTTGACTTCAGAAGGGAATGAGGTATTTTTTGTTTTTGACTTCAGTAGGGAATGAGGTATTTTTTGTCTTTGACTTCAGTAGGGAATGAGGTATTTTTTGTCTTTGTTGACTTCAGTAGGGAATGAGGTATTTTTTGCCTTTGACTTCAGTAGGGAATTAGGTATTTTTCGTCTTTGTTGACTTCAGTAGTGAATTAGGTATTTTTTGCCTTTGTTGACTTCAGTAGGGAATTAGGTATTTTTTGTCTTTATTCTCTTCTGTAGGGAATTAGATACACATATCTGGTTGTTAGACGACAGTGATGGGTCATAACCGAGATGAAGAAAGGCACTAACCTCATCACAAAAGATTTTATGAAAATCGAAAAATCAAAAATTTTCTGAAATCATCCGTAGGATGACAGGACGAGCCCCTTTATTCACCGTAGTCTCGTCGCATGCAGAAAAGATAAACAAAAAGATAAGCAATAGAGAAAGGAGAATAAACTTTTTTTTTTTTTGTCCGTTCGTCCGCACTTTTTCTGTCCGCCCTCAGAACTTACACTGAGGATAGAGAGCTGCAAATTGGTATGTTGATCATTCATACTCCAATCATCAAACATACCAAATTGCAGCCCTCTAGCCTCAGTGGCTTTCATTTTATTTCAGGTTGAAGTTAGACATGATCGTACGTCCGACACCGCTATAGGTGCCAACCGAATTGCAGCCCTCTTGCCTCCTCAGTGGCTTATATTTTATTTCATGTTTAAGTTAGTCATGATCGTACACCTGGCACCGTTATAGGTGCCAACCAAATTGCAACCCTCTAGCCTCCTCAGTGGCTTTTATCTTATTTCAGGTTAATTAATGTTAGTCATGATCGTACATCTGGCACCGCTATTTGTACCAACGAAACAGTCCACTATCGGGCAGTGGCTGGAAGTTTCATGGCCCTCAGCTGAGAGTTTCATGGGCCGTGGCTGAAAGTTCCATACACTGTACAGAAAACTCGATTGCGTCATCTGCTTGTTTTTCCCTGCGTCGTTGGTTTGATTTGATTTATTTAGATTTTTTGCATTATGCCAAGCACTGGGGCAACTAAGGTCATTCAGCGCTGAAACGGAAATTGACAGTAAAAGGTTTGAAAGGTGCAACAGAAGGAAGACCTCGCAGCAGTTGCACTTTGAAGCAATTGTTACGAGAGGGTGGAAAGTAAGATGGAAGAAAGAGAATATGAACGGAGGCACAGTAAAAGGAATGAAAGTAGTTGCAGCTGGGGCCTCGAGAAGCGACGCTGCGAAGATTTAAGTAATCCCCCCCTACCCTACGGGGGCTCTGCGTCGTAGGGAACAGTGACGCACCCTGTCACGACGCAGCGTCATCGTCGTCATCTAAGATGGCAGTGCACTTAGAAGTGAAACGAAAACAATGACGATGTGTTGTGCAGAAGATCAGAGAATTACTTAGCCAAGTTCGTCAGGTGTTGGGGAGAGAGAGAGAGAGAGAGAGAGAGAGAGAGAGAGCCATCTGGAGCACACATGGGTTATCTTCACTTGATGAATGAGTTTAATCCCATTTCTTTTTTTTTTATTCAGCTTTATTCTTCTTCTCGTTCTTTTTCTTCTTTTTCCTCTTCTTCCTCTTCTTCTTCTTCTTCTTCTTTGTTCTTGAATTCCCTCCGATATCTCGCGTTTTCCTTTGTCCTTCCGGATGGGTACGAAATGGAGAGAGAAAAAAAATATTTCATTTGAAGAATATACGACGAAAAAAAAAAAAAGACTATACTATATAAGATACCTTTTGTTTTGTGAACGATGGTTCTTGACTAAAAACACTTTCGATGGCGAAGGAGAAGACGAAGAAAAGAAAGAATTATGAGATAGCTTTTGTTTTATTTCGTAAAGACGATTCGTAAATAAAGAAGTATGAATGAAAAAGAAAAGAACCATCAACCAGCAGTTCTTAAGCTTCTTTAATTTATTTATTTAATTTTTTTTCTACTAACATACCACGACCACCTACTACTACAAAGCCCAGGCCATATTGAAGAGCAGTATGGGATCTGCAAATTATGCTTCTTTTTGTCATTTTAAAGAGGAATAATGGAGAGAGTGATGTCGAGCGAAGGATGAACTGACGTCTCTGTCTTATTTTCTTAACGCGAGGAAGACACAGAACCCACGTGCAAGATGGCGAAGATAAAATCTGATGTCTTAGAGAAGGGAATTATTTTTAACAGTGCGTCAAAAACTACATATTCCGTGAACTCGTATTAAACGTATATATATATATATATATATATATATATATATATATATATATGTATTATGTATATATATATATATATATGTATATATTATAATATATATATATATATATATATATATATATATATATATACTATATATATATCTATATATATTATAATATATATTATAAATATACACAGTACGTATACGTATATATAAAGAGCATATTGATATGCATATATGATTATGTTTACAGTTTATGTATATATACATAATACACACACACATACATACATACATACACACACACACACACATATATATATATATATATATATATATATATATATATATATATATATATATATATAAGCATTCAACTTATAATCGTATGTATACCAAGTACGTTTGTATAAATGAACATCGGTGCTAGTATATATTCGTCGATGTAGTCTTTAGTCGTAAGCATAATATCTCGTCTTTCTGTTTTGTAGTTAGGTAAAAATAAGTACAGAGAGAGAGAGAGAGGAGAAGAAGAAAGGAAACAAAGTTTTTAGGTGTGGAAAATGAACAGAACAAGACCTACATTCGTCTCTATAGCAGTTTTATTTTCTTGGATAAAAAGAAAAAAAAATCTAAAAGCCTTCCCGAGCTATCATGTGTCAATTTTCATCAATTTTGACTCATATATAATTAGTCTCTGATATCATAAAACAAGTTTTCTGTACAGCGTGTAAAGCTGTTTAAAACTTTCACCCGCAGCCCATGAAACTATCAGCCACTTCCCGGTGGTGGCCTGTGTTGCTGGCACGCAAGATCGTGGCTAACATTAACCTTAAATAGACTCAAAAGTACTGACCCTGGATGACTGCAATTTGGTATGTTTGATGACTGGAGGGTGGATGATCAACATACCAATTTGCAGCTCTCTAGCCTCAGTAGCTTTTAAGCTCTGAGTCTCGAATTTCTGCTCTCATTTCCTTTCGATTTCAAGGTTTTCATAGGAAAGCGTATTTTAAAATTATCAAAAAAATACAGACGACAATCTGTCGTTGTTGTTAAGACATATGGAATCAGGGAAAGGTGCTAATCGTTTTTTCCTTTGGTAGCTTCATATGTTTCGTCGATACCAAATTACACAATATTTCAGATCCGCGGCGATATATTCATCGATCATATTTCGTACCGTCGCTGCTTTTTGTATTCGAAATGTAATATATGTCATTATTTAATGATTAGCACCTGAGTACATTATGAACACTTTGGCCAACGCGAAATCTATGTCAAGTTTTTTTTGGTTTTTGTTACGAGTTAATGATTAAAAAAAAGAAAAGAAAGAAAAGTAAGCATTTTCCACTGTCTGACATATTGTCTGTGTGCGAGGGTCTGTCTGATTGTGTTTGTTTGGTCATAGATGTTCGAAACGATTTATTGATGTATTGCGTGGATATTCTATGAAGAGGGTGAGTAGGAGACAACTAAAAAATGTTAATCAATATTTTAAGTTTTCTTTTTACTTTTTTTTTTATAGAATAAGCTTTCCTTTGCAACCGACATTGAGCGCGGTATCAGGTAAGGTAATTCAACCCTTTACTCATCCAGGTCTTCAACAAACATTAAGGGTCCCTACACGCTGGAGTAGAAAATGACATAAGCACACGTTGGCTACATATCGCACACGCATCACAAACAAGCTGCATACAAATCCTTGACTTATTTGCTGTTCAAGCTATAGTAGATTCACATCAACCGTGCATTTGATGTCTAGGCCAGTCCCTTACGACGCTCCTGATTGGCTGTTGATAAGCCGATGACAGGGCTGGAAACTCTCAGTCTCTCTCGAGAGTTCACATAGGTAGTATGTATGTTCCACCTCTCCTGAGGGATACGTCTTTCAAAAGCTTCCCTCAGGAGAGGGGGAACATAGATCCTACCCATGTGAACTCTCGAGAGAGACTGAGAGCTTCCAGCCCTGTGATTGGCTTATCAGCAGGCAATCAGGAGCGTCGTAGTAAGGGACTGGCCTAGACATCAAATACACGGTTGATGTGAATCTACTATAGTGCGTCATACGATTATCCAGCATTTGCAAAAGGTATCTATCTATATACCCGCTTACGGTCGTTGACTTGTTTTCAACTGGTTTGTGATATCTATGCGATGAGTAGCCGACATTTGTTTATGAAATTATCAATGTAGAGTGGATCCCTCCTCTCTAATCCGGGTTATGGGGTGGCACAAGTAGCGACCTGGAGGGGAGGGTGGGGTTGGGGTGCGGGTGGGGGAGGGGTGATGATTGTGTTGGGACAGAGAGATAGGGGTTTGTGTGTGTTTCACCCGGCCCTCTCCCCCCCCGCCCCCGCTTCCCCCCACTCCCCAATCCTCATCCGGTCGACGGTATTTGACCTATTCCAATGAAAGGGAATCGCTGACTCCGTTATTCCTTTCAGCCGTATTCCCGAACTCAATAAAAGATAGGATAAAGGAGGAACTGCAATAAGGACATTCATAAGCTCAGATGAAATGGGAATAATGCAGAAGATTAATTGAGTCATTTGACTCTCTTCGGTTGCGTCATAAATGAAAAATGCCAATTAATATCATTCTCTAATACCAAATGCCCAGTCGTAGGTCATCTCCTTATGAACCCCGTAGGGGGCTAGTGCCGTCAATGCACCTCATTCGGTCAATGTGGGCATTACTTAAGGTTCTTTGCAGCGTCCCTTCGGCCCGTAGCTGCAACTCCTTTCATTCCTTTTACTGTACCTCCGTTCATATTCTCTTTCTTCCATCTTACTGTCTACCTTCTTCCATCTCCCAGCAATTGCTTCATATAGTGTAACTGCGAGGTTTTTTTCCTGTTACTCCTTTCAAACCTTTTTCTGTCAATTTCCATTTCAGCGCTGAATGGCCTTAGTTGCCCCAGTGCTTGGCATAATGTCAAATTCTATATATCAAATCAATCTCCTTATGAAAATCATGGTTCATTTACATCTTGCATTTTGTTTGTTTGTTTGTATGGTGTTTTGCGTATGGAACCAGTGGTTATTCAGCAACGGGACCAACGGCTTTACGTGACTTCCGACCACGTAGAGAGTGAACTTCTATCACCAGAAATACACATCTCTAACTCCTCAGTGGAATGCCCGAGAATCGAACTCGCGGCCACCGAGGTGACAGTCCAAGACCATACCGATCACGCCACTGAGGCACTCACATCTTGTATTTTGTATTGTGATGAATTTAGGTAAAGTGACTGATAAGACGTTTGTCATATAAAATTGTTGATGAATGAAAGCGAATACTTACACTTTAGTGGACTTTAGATAAGGCAGGTTTTTCAGGTTTTATTCACTGTGACAATTATTATCTGCCTTCTATCTAGATCTAAATTAAGCCTTTTAGTTGTTCTTTATTTCATTATTTTATTCTTATTTGCTCATTCTTACGTTATTCCGTACGTTATTGGCAAAACTTGACATTACACACAAATATTTTTTGTGACTGGTTAGAAAAAGTCATAATAATAATAATAATAATAATAATAATAATAATTATAATAATAATAATAATAATAATAATAATAATAATAATAATAATAATAATAATAATAATAATAATAATAATAATAATAATAATAAAACTTCAAAACTTTATGGTACATTCGTAAGTTAGGGTGGTAATCTGCAACTCATTTATATATATATATATATATATATATATCTATATATATATATATATATATATATATATATAATATATATATACACTATATACTATATACTTACATACATACATACATACACACACACATATATATATATATATATATATATATATATATATATATATATATATATATACACACATATATATACATACATACTACTTACATACATACATACATACATACATATATATATATATATATATATATATATATATATATATATATATATATATATATTTATATATGTATATATATATATATCTAATCACTATCTGCGCTCTTCATCAGACAGATTTTATTAAACGCAGATGATGCAGTTAAGGACAGAAATATCTCAGTCATTTTGCCGAATAGAGGTAACTGACATTCAATACGAATTTGGGTCTTATCAAGCAAAATAAAGACCCAAAGAAATAAAATTGGTAGAAGAATACCCAGGACCCGAAGTCCCAACATCCCTTATCGGCAGCACCATCGAGAAATAATGAAACACAACAAAATGTGATATCAGCCTTTAGATAATTTCACACTCTTATCGCACACGAGATACGCCAGTAAATTTATCCCATTATTCATCAGTGACACTCCTGCAATTATTATAGCCCCGACTAGCCTGATATTTCACAGTGGAGGGTGCCGCTCACATCATAATTGGCGCTGGTGACGCGTTTCGGTGCTTAAGGCTCTCTCTCTCTCTCTCTCTCTCTCTCTCTCTCTCTCTCTCTCTCTCGGCGATCTCTTTGGACGGTCCAGGTGCATTACTATCTGTATTTTTCCGTTTAGTCTCTTCCCTTTTGGGTTTTCGGTCATTCACCTTTCCAACTTCCTTCAGGTTTTCTCTCGTCGATTTAAAAACTTATCGTCGGCAATAATAGTATTAAAAATAATGGTTGCAGGCCCACAATAATATAACGTGAATATATTGGTCTTTAATGGATATTAAAAGCTTTCGAACCTTGTACTACGAGTAGGTTCATCTTCAGTCAAGTGGACCTGCAACCATTGTCATCATTTTCGACACGGGAAAATGTGCCTACAATTAAAAATAATTTTGTTAAGCTGTCTGGTCATCTGCTAAAACTTTGTCATTACAGCCTCATGATCTCAGACACTCGGGCCTCACTGCGACCCATTCTCACTCCAGACATCCTCTGCGAGGTCAGTTATCAAGTATATCATCAACGATCGGTCATGTTGTCCAGAGTCTACGACATCAGTGCCGTATAAAACCATGAGCTTTGAACGGGTGGCTCTTCATTCGCTCACCAGATTCGATAGAGTGAGGGTGCGTCCCATGCCTCCGGAAAGCGCTGCCAGATGCACGAGCCATGGGTAACTTTAACTTTATATAAAATAAAAAACTACTGAGCCTAGAGGGTTGCAACTTGGTATGTTTGATGATTGTAAGGTGGATGATCAAAACACCAATTTGCAGCCCTGTAGCCTCAGTAGCTTTTCAGATCTGAGGGCGGACAGAATAAAGTGCGGAATGACGGACAGAAGGACGGACGGACAGACAAAGCTGGCACAATAGATGTTCTTTGCACAGAAAACTAAAAATGAGAAGAGACGGAAAAAATGACCAACAATCGCA
>NC_087218.1:9305308-9352808 GCF_015104395.2 Macrobrachium nipponense
GGGAATACCGGGGGACAAAAGAGTTCCCAGTGGGGTGTGGACTTTTGGGTGACTTGACATTGTAGTTTTGAGTTAGTCTGTAAGACTGGATTACTTAGTTAATTGATTTAGTTATTCTTGTAAATAAACGTTATGTTGATGCAACTCTCTCATTTTTTTTCATTACCTGTTAGAATGGAGAGAAAGGGTGGAGAGAGAGAGAGGGGATGCTGGATTCCTTGGAGAGAGAGAGAGAGAGAGGAGAGGGGGTGATTGCCGGGAGAGAGAGAGAGAGCCTGTGTGTGTAATATGTGTGGGGTCTGCCTTCCGTTTCGTGTCCACGCTTACCTTATGAATACTGGGGGTTCTTCCCCCATGTTATAGTGGTGTCAGCGGTTAAAGAGGGGATATAAAAGTTTTCTTGCTTTTCTATGCCTAGGAACGCCAATGTAGAGATGGGTGGCCAGTTAGAAAATAAAAAGGGGTCGTGACTTAGCGATAGTTTTCGAACGACAAAGCTTTGTGGGATTGTGGAAAATCGTTAAACTGTTAGTTTTCAGTTACTTAGTGAGAAAAAATGAGAAAATATCTGTCTGTTAACTGTGCTAAAGGGAGGGAAGGATTTTTATGGGACTCAGCATTTTTCCCAGGGAGTCAGCCAGAAGCAGTGAGCGCACCCAGTGTGACTTTTGCTTGTGCAATGACGAGAGTGTTCCGAGATACCCGTGCGGGTGTTGTGTTTAATACATATATCACTGCCGCGTTTTACGGAGAATTTCGAGTTCTTTTTTCCCATTATGGAGTGGTAAGTGTTAAAGAACTATTGTTTTGAAGGAGTGGGTTTTTGTTTAAATATTTCAGGGAAATGGGATTGGTTCAAGAGGTCAACAATTTTTCTTGTCTTTGCTCCATAGTGATGTGTTTTCTTTATTTACACGTGTTTATAATAGACGTATGCATTCGTCTTTGTTTAAAACATAGGAGTGTATTTTTCTGTGCATGTGAACTGTGCTTAGATAAGCATATTTGGCTTAGTGACACAGAGCGGCCACAATTTTACAGGCTCAGCACATTTCTGCAGAGAGGCGCCTTGCATTGCGAGGGTACGGGCATCCCTTGGGGGGATAGTGGCATGGAAGGTACCACTGGCCTCCCTCGAGAGATAGTGCAGGGATGGGCACTAGTGTATACCTTGGGAAGGGGTCCTCAGACACTGTTCAAGGGGAGATGGGGGATACTGCTGGTATACCTTGGGCTGTTCTGCCGCTTTACTGAAATCTCATCCACTCCCCATGAAACTCTCATCCACGGCCAGGTGGCGGCCTGTGTTACTGGCACCCGTAGAGATACCAGACGCACGTACGCTCATGGCTGATATATTTGACAGCAATGGAGACTAGTTAGAAATAAAATAAACAAGGTGGGGTCAGACCTCCAGCTTACTCAGGGAGCAATGCTAAAATCTACGGTCAAATAGTGCGTTGTTTCACCAACGAAAATTAAAGTAAATACGCAAAATTTATTAGAAATAATTTTTCCGTACTGTTTAACAGGAGCATTATTTATTTTTTACATTTTCATTCTAATAAATAAATCATAAATCTCCTGTGCTAGAATTCCTGTAACTTCAGCTCAACGAGTAACACCTTTTTCAGACCTTTTTAAAAGGCTTTTCCATAGAGCTTTCCTAACCCCCCAACAAGAACAACAACAAGAGCAACAACAACAACATAGTAGTTTGTAAGCTTACTCACCGAGTAAGGAAAAATGAATGACAGGAAAATAGGTGAGAGAATGAACAAGTTGTCACAGTCATGTATATAGAACAATAATAATAATAATAATAATAATAATAATAATAATAATAATAATAACTTGTTTAGGAACCCAAAACGATGTAAAATGATAAAATAGGAAAATAACTGAAAAGACAATTATTGATGAAATTTTTTAAAACTGCTGACATGCAAAAAAATGGCAAAGAAGGGTAAGCCAGAGTTTTCCCAAATCATATATGAAATAATAGTAATAATTAAGTCCAGTTACAGTCATTTCCTGGTGACTGCTCCGAGCACATTTTCCTGAATCGCGAGTATCTGTTTCGTGTAACTGCTTTACATTTGAGGAGGCTGCGATAAGCCGAAGAGGTAAATTAAAAATTACAACAAAGAAACAGGAAAGATAAGAGACGTACAGCAATGTAAAGTTTGGAAATAAATAACCAAGTAAAAAATGCACCAAAGGTACAACGTATAATGCTGTATAAAACCATCAGCTATGACCGGTAGCATGACAGTTGCTCACCAGTTGGGATAGAGTGAGGGTGCGTCCAATGCCTCCGGAAAGTGCCACATGCAAGACGCACGATCCAAAGCTAACTTTAACCTCAAATAAAATAAAAACTACTGAGGCTAGAGGGTTGCAATTTGGTATGTTTGATGATTGGAGGGTGGATGATCAACATACTAATTTGCAGGCCTCTAGCATCTGCAGTTCTTTTTATTCAACTCAACCCGCTTCTTCATTAGAAACGTTTATCTCAATTTTGAGTTTCCCGCCCGCCCCACCTCAAGTGTCTCACCCCCACCCTCTCCCAATCCGTATCCCAGACAGAAAATGGTAATGAATTGCTAGGTTATTCTCTCTCTCTCTCTCTCTCGGTCTCTCACCGCCATATCCACCCCACAACGCTTTCGTAGATCCCTTACAACCTCTTCTTCTTTCCCAGTACCCCTTGACCGTGCCGCCGGCCGAGGGTATCCAAGGCGTCAGATGGGCCATTTGCCTAACCCTCCAGGCCGAAGATATAACCTCTTTTATAGATCACGCATCTGACCTTCTATAGCCACGATTTGATAGCCTACTCTGTGTCACATCTCTCCTCGCCATCTTGTCGCAACACGAGAGGGGAATAAAAAAAGCCGAGAAATCTCATAAAACATTGACGGGAAAGTATTTGTACTCTTGATTGAAAATTCTGGGAATTAAAAAAAAAAAAAAAAGAAAATCAGTTCTTCCAGTAACTATGGATTTAACTGCATCTCCATACTTTGATTTCACTGGGAATAAAAAAATAAAAAAAAGGAAAATCATTTCTCCCAGTAACTATGGATTTAACTGCATCTCCATACTTTGATTTCACTGGGAATTAATAAAAAAAAAAGGAAAATCAGTTCTTCTAGTAACTATGGATTTAACGGCAGCTTCATACTTTGATTTCAACTGGGAATTAAGAAAAAAAAAAATCAGTTCTTCCAGTAACTATGGATTTGAACAGCAGCTTCATACTTTGATTTCACTGGGAATTAAGAAAAAAAAAATCAGTTCTTCCAGTAACTATGGATTTAACAGCAGCTTCATACTTTGATTTCACTGGGAATTAATAAAAAAAAAAAGGAAAATCAGTTTTTCCAGTAACTATGGATTTAACAAGCAGCTTCATACTTTGCTTTCACTGGGAATAAAAAAAAAAAAAAAAAAAAAAAAAAACAGGAAAATCAGTTTTGCCAGTAACTATGGATTTAACTGCATCTTCATACTTTGGTTTCACGTTACAGATACCAGTCATTCACTATCGTAATTAAGTTCGCCTAGGATACTGTCTAACCCAGATGGGGGCGGGGGTGGAGGAGGGGTGGTGTTCTGGGAGGGGTTATATAAAATTCTATCATACGTGGACGCCTTTGCTCATGGATGACCAGATCTTTTAAGGAACAAAATGTGACTCATATTTCCAAGTAAAGTTATGAACGTGATTTAGAAATATCTAGATGACATTGATACCTGTGACGTCATGTGAAAGTTACTAGGTTCTTGTAGGAAAATTGTTTGCAAGAGGGTAAGTAGTTACTCCTGGTGCTGAAGGTCAATTCTCCTAAGAATAAAATACTCGAAAGATTATAAGGTGATATGAGATATATTGCTAATACAAAGTGAATGGCTGTAGTCTATTCTTTAGATCAGAAATTAACCGTAATAAATTACAAAAAAACCGGTACTGAAATATGTTGCCCGTAAAGTGTCCACTATTTTACCCGTGTTTTTTATTTTAGTATATTTTGTTCAAATTTTAATTGATTCCGCACCACTATTGCAGGTATGATCGCCATCTGTTGGTTGGCTAATACAGAGATACTTACATTTGCGGCGATGCAAGACAATAATTAGCAAACTTTACTAAGATTTTCCCTCTGAACTCTCCAAAAGTAATTGTTAATCTTTGTCATCTTCTATTTCTGATTTTTCCTACTCCTTCTCCGTTGCTCTAGTTCCTCCTTTATCTTCGTCTTGGATGTATAGTTAGCAGGCAGTAATGAAGGACAATAAAAAATAAGTTATGGTGATTTTTTTTGTTCCCTCTGAATTTCGAAACCAATTTTCCCTTATTTTCGTACGATTTCTGGTTTGCCCGTTTATTCTATTCGTTCTCCTTCTTCTTCTTCATCTTATTGCGACCATTCGGAAACGCCTTTAGTAGGCATTAAACAGTAAAGAAGGGCGTGAAGGTGCGCGCTTTTAATTCCAGGTATATACCTCCGAAACTCACATGACTGCAGGCAACTCGACAGGAGGGAGGGAGGGAGGACGGTCCGACGACCCTCCTCCTCCTCCTCCGGTTAAATGAAGTATGATGAGGCCCAATGAAAGGTGGTACAACGCCCATGCCAATGGGTGCGATCCCCCCCCCCCCCACCCGCCCCATCCCCTGTCCCCCTCTGTGTCAGCTTTGTTAGGTGCTTCGCATGTAGAATGTTATTGTTTCTGCTCTGGTCGCACCGGTTTGTCGTCATTTGTCTGTTTTCACGCCCGTCGTCGTGAATGGTGCCGTGGGCCGGGGGTGGCGGGGGTTGGGGGGAGGAGGAATGGGCGCCGTTTAATGTCTCCTTCGTCAGATAGGATACTGCGCCTCAAGTTGCGTTATGAGATAAATTAGGCATTATTCACACAACTCCTTCGTTAATATAACGACTGGCGGAATAATAGCCACTCACTCACTAGTTTTCTGTAAGACAATTGAGATGGCTAGTTGTCTGTCCGCCCTCAGATCTAAAACCTTCTGAGGCTAGAGGGCTGCAAATTGATATGTTGATCATCCACCCCCCAGTCATCAAACATACCAAATCTCAGCTTGTAGCCTCTGTATTTTTAAAATTCTATTTAAGGTTAAAATTAGCCATGATCCATGTGTCTGGCAGTGTAGCAACACAGGCCACCACGGTTCGGTTGCGAGATTTACGGGTCGTGGATGAGAGTATCTTATGGCATTATAAGCTGCATTTTTTTTTCTTTACACCAAACTAGCGTAAAAATAGCCACGTTCGTGAATCTATTCAGGTTTCTTTTAGTGTCCATCGTGTCGAAAGAAATTCCCCCGTTAATATCATTGTGAGTCTTCGAGAAAGGGGCTGAAGTGGCCGTGGAGACTTTCGATTTGAGATTCAAGCCCGTTTGACCCTTTAGGTGTATTTTCTCGGTCGGAGAGCTTTGTCGAAAGTTAGTTTGATTGTGCTGCTGTCATGGTATGTTTCGTAAACTATCAAGAAGAAAAAGAAGAAGTAGAAGAAGAAAAATACGAGATGCTTAGGGAAGAAAGGGGTAGAACGATGACAGAGCAAAAGAAGAATCAGCAAAGAAGAAGAAGAAAAATACGAGATGCTTAGGGAAGAAAGGTATAGAACGATGACAGAACAAGAGAAGAATCGGCAGAGGTATCTAATACGAATGGTACAATACTGGCAACGTCTGCAATAACATGACCATAAAATGTTGGGGTCGGCAAAGAAAAAGAAGAGTTGATAAATGAGAAAATGGATAACAAACGACAATTACTTTTTTGATAGTTCGAGATATGAGCTATACATGTGTGTACGTGCTTGTGCGTGTTCAAAGGAAATGTTCACGCATACTTCTTCTGTAAATACGTACATCTGTTGTATATTTTTACCCTTTTGTACAGCAGAAGAGAAGATCAAACAAAGGAGGCATCACAAATTCCCATCATTTTCGCTCTCGAGTTCTCTCCATGTGACTAGAAAAGCGTAAAGCCCCTGTGCCCGGACCCTACCCCCGTGGGCACCCCCTCCGACACCCTGGCAGTCGGGGCACGAGGGACAGAGACTGGGCAGGGGACTGGGATACCCCTGAGTGGTCAAGCCCTCCCAGGTGGGCCAGACGATTCGTCTGTGCCCAAGACTCGTGATGGAAAATATTAAGTCTAAAGCGATTGTTCTGATATGGCCGTAATGGATAATTCCCTTCGGTCACGGTTCCCTCTGGAACGTATTATGCAGGAATAGGATATCAGGAAGGCGAGAGTCCGGGAAAGACGTCTAATGTGGTCTTGGGAAACGGGCCCTGGGAATGGAAGGTGGGGCGGGGGTTATGAAAGATGTTCATTAGGTCTATGGCACGAGAGAGAGAGAGAGGTAGATCGCCGTCTCGTGAAGGTAAATGATGTTGAAAGATTTGGAGATGCTGGGACAGGATGCCGAATATGGTTTCGAACATTGTGGGGTGGATGGATCTTCAATGGAGTCTCGGCTTGGAAAGACTTTTTGGTTGGAGAGGATGTTGATTTTGGTCTTTGGGAGGGGGAATGTAATGTTGAATAAAGACATTCTTCTGTGGAATGTGATGTTGAATAAAGGCTTTCTTCTCGGGAATGTGATGTTGAATAAAGGCGTTCTTCCGGGAATGTGATGTTGAATAAAGGCTTTCTTCTGGGGAATGTGATGTTGAATAAAGGCTTTCTTCTGGGGAATGTGATGTTGAATAAAGGCTTTCTTCCGGGGAATGTGATGTTGAATAAAGGCTTTCTTATGGGGAATGTGATGTTGAATAAAGGGTTTCTTCTGGGGAATGTGATGTTGACTAAAGGCTTTCTTCTGGGGAATGTGATGTTGAATAAAGGGTTTCTTCTGGGGAATGTGATGTTCAATAAAGGCTTTCTTGTGGGGAATGTGATGTTGAATAAAGACATTCTTCTGTGGAATGTGATGTTGAATAAAGGCTTTCTTCTGGGGAATGTGATGTTGAAAAAAGGCTTTCTTCTGGGGAATGTGATGTTGAAAAAAGGCTTTCTTCTGGGGAATGTGATGTTGAATAAAGGCTTTCTTCTGGGGAATGTGATGTTGAATAAAGGCTTTCTTCTGGGGAATGTGATGTTGAATAAAAGCTTTCTTCTGGGGAATGTGATGTTGAATAAAAGCTTTCTTCTGGGGGAATGTGATGCTGAATAAAGGCTTTCTACTGGGGATGTGATGTTGAATAAAGACTTTCTCCTGGGTATGTGATGTTGAATGAAGACTTTCTTCCGGGGAATGTGATGTTGAATAAAGGCTTTCTTCTGGGGAATGTGACGTTGAATAAATATTTCCTTTGGGGGAATGTAATGTTGAATAAAGGCTTCCTTCTGGGAAATGTGATGTTGAATAAAGACATTCTTCTGGGAAATGTGATGTTGAATAAAGACATTCTTCTGGGAAATGTGATGTTGAATAAAGACATTCTTCTGGGAAATGTGATGTTGAATAAAGGCTTTCTTCCGGGGAATGTGATGTTGAATAAAGGCTTTCTTCCGGGAATGTGATGTTGAATAAAGTCTTTCTCCTGGGGAATGTGATGTTGAATAAAGGCTTTCTTCTGGGGAATGTGATGTTGAATAAAGACTTTCTTTTGGGGGAATGTAATGTTGAATAAAGGCTTTCTTCTGGGGAATGTGATGTTGAATAAAGGCTTTCTTCTGGGGAATGTGATGTTGAATAAAGGCTTTCTTCTGGGGAATGTGATGTTGAATGAAGACTTTCTTCTGAGGAATGTGATGTTAAATAAAGGCGCTCTTCTGGGGAATGTGATGTTGAATAAAAGCTTTCTTCTGGGGAATGTGATGTTGAATAAAAGCTTACTTTTGGGGGAATGTGATGTTGAATTAAGACATTCTTCTGTGGAATGTGATGTTGAATAAAAGCTTTCTTCCGGGGAATGTGATGTTGAATAAAGGCTTTCTTCCGGGAATGTGATGTTGAATAAAGTCATTCTCCTGGGGAATGTGATGTTGAATAAAGACTTTCTTACGGGAATGTGATGTTGAATAAAGACTTTCTTTTGGGGGAATGTAATGTTGAATAAAGGCTTTCTTCTGGGGAATGTGATGTTGAATACAGGCTTTCTTGTGGGGAATGTGATGCTGAATAAAGGGTTTCTTCTGGGGAATGTGATGTTGAATGAAGACTTTCATCCAGGGAATGTGATGTTAAATAAAGGCACTCTTCTGGGGAATGTGATGTTGAATAAAAGCTTTCTTCTGGGGGAATGTGATGTTGAATAAAAGCTTTCTTCTGGGGAATGTGATGTTGAATAAAAGCTTTCTTCTGGGGAATGTGATGTTGGAATAAAGCTTTCTCTGGGGAATGTGATGTTGAATAAAGGATTTCTTCCTGGGGTATGTGATGTTGAATGAAGACTTTCTCGGGGAATGTGATGTTGAATAAAGGCGCTCTTCTGGGAATGTGACGTTGAATAAAATATTTCTTTTGGGGGAATGTAATGTTGAATAAAGGCTTTCTTCTGGGAAATGTGATGTTGAATAAAGACATTTTTCTGTGGAATGTGACGTTGAATAAAAGCTTTCTTTTGGGGGAATGTGATGTTGAATAAAGACATTCTACCGTGGAATGTGATGTTGAATAAAGGCTTTCTTTCAGGGAATGTGATGTTGAATAAAGTCTTTCTCTTGGGGAATGTGATGTTGATTAAAGACTTTCTTCCGGGGAATTTGATGTTAAATAAAGACTTTCTTCCGGGGAAGGGGATGTTGAACGAAGACTTTCTTCTGGGGAATGTGATGTTGAATAAAGGCTTTCTACTGGGGATGTGATGTTGAATAAAGGCGTTCTTCTGGGAATGTGGTGTTGAAGAAAGACATTCTTCCGGGGAATATGGTGTTGAAGAAAGACTTTCCTCTGAGGAATGTGATGTTGAATACGGCCTAGGTGTTTGGAATGTTGAAAATGACCTTAGGAAAGTCAAGATGTTGAATAAGGTCTTTGGAAATGGGGCCGGGGTAGTGGGGGGAGGCACGTTGAATGATGGTTTGAAAAGGAGATGATGTTAGAGAGGATCTTGTGAGTGGAAGGATATTAAAGAGGGTCTGAACGCTTCTTGAAATAAGTGTGATGTAGCTTAGGATCTTTTGAAAAGGGAGCTCAGTATGGTCTTGGCGAGGTGATGACACTGAACAGGGTCTTATGGTGGGGTTGGCGGGTGGGTGGGGGGAAGATGGTGATTATGGTCTTAGAGAGAGGGGAGAGTGGGGTGTTTCGAAAGGGTCTTCGGAAACGGATGAACTAAACTTGATAAGAGGGAAAACTATATGCTGCGTCTCATTATATGAGTAATCTCTGCGTGAGGAAATGCAGCCAGAATACAAATGAGATTGTTTTCAAGGTGATGCACACAGAGAGAGAGAGAGAGAGAGAGAGGAGAGAGAGAGAGAGAGAGAGAGAGAGTGCTATTCCAAAAGTGGAGCAAGAGAGTTCTACACGCCGAAAAGGAGGATAAATCAGACCATACAAAAAATTATTAACGAACGTAAACCATCAAAATACAAAAAAAATAAAAAATAAATAAATAAATAAAAAGAAAATAAAAAAAAGATATTGCAAAGATATATATTATAAAAAGGTGAGGTTTCTACTTCCAAAGCTCGCAATGTGCGTTAAAGATTAAGCTGATGCTGAATAATGTATAAGTTTGGAGAATAGAACTCTTGATAATAACCACTTCTTCATAATGGAAGCCGAATGGAAGAACCAGCAAAACACTACTGTTTTTAGATTTTTGAGAAATACTTTTCAAATCCCCGAGACGTCAAACATTCGCTCAAAATGGTGAAGTTTAAAGAAATAGGGCGATGAGAAAAAGCCACGTATGAAGTGCTTGATTATTAAGCGACGTATAAAGCGTACGAAAAGGCATTATTGTGACGAGCAAAGTATATAGAATCTATATACTTTGGTGACGAGCTACATAATAGATGTAGATCGCAGCTAAGATCAAGAAGGGCATCACCGAACTGGCGACAGAAGGCAAACACCTAAAGAACCAGAGCAGAAAAAGGAAATATAAGGAAATACACACACACCACACATACACACACACACACACACACACACACATATATATATATATATATATAATATATATATATATATAATATATATGTATATATATATTATACAACCACACTAAGAAATACGTGATCTTGTTTATTAGCTGAAGCCATTGGGAAAATTTAGAAAAGAAAAGACAGAGTTCCAAGTACTTTCGTGTATCTCGTGTATTTAACACATCTTCGAAGATGTGTTAAATACGCGAAAGTACTTTGCACTCGGTCTTTTCTTTTTCAAGTTTTCCCAGTGACTTCAGCTAATATATATATATATATATATATATATATATATCTATAATATTAAATATATATGTGTGTGTGTATATATATATATATATATATATATATATATATATATATATATATATATATATATATATATATATATATATACTTATAGAAAAGATGCTTCATCACAGGAGAAAGTCGTAAATTTCACGCTTCTGTCCGACGGAGGCGTTCCGTAGGATGCTCGCCTACCGCCTCTCGTGAAAAATTTATGAATAGGCCGCACGCATTTTAGGCTTTCACGATCACTTGACGATCGTTCCATGTTCTTTATTAGACAGTCCCCAGTTAGTTACAGGCCTCGTTCTTCTCGCCATCCATGCACTCGATCATCTCTCTCTCTCTCTGCACGCTTTGAAAAATGGAGGCTGTCGCATCAAAACTAAAACTGCAAGAATTATGGAGTTAAAATTGCACGGAAAGGAGAGGAGCCATGGCGATTTGGCGCCGATGATGGAAGGGAGAGAGGAAGGAACGCTGTTTCAGTCCGCGTTGCTTTTTGAGGTCGCAGCGAGAGAGAGAGAGAGAGGAGAGAAAGTCCTTAGAAAAGGCCTGGAAAGCGTGATATATATATATATATATATATACTATATAGATATATATATATATATAAATAAATTATAATATATATCTATATATAGATAATATATAATATATTATATATATAGACATATATATATATATATATATATTATTATATATATATATCATATATATATATAATATATATATATATATATATATATATATATATATATATATATATATATATATATATATATATATATATATATATATATATATATATATATATCACAATACTGTGATTCATATACGTACATCGAGCTACAGATGTCCTTTAATGTCTAATTCGCTCTACCCGGAATTAATATTTATTTCATATATGTTAACCCAAGGGGAAACCTTTCTAGTGGATAAGAAATTTGTCGGCTCGCGGGCGCGAACCATCGAACCAACAAATTCAGTCGATGTATATATATATATATATATATATATATATATATATATATATATATATATATAGATATATATATATGTGTGTGTGTGTGTGTGTGTGTGTGTGTGTGTGTGTATGTGTGAACACGAATATGTGTAAATGTGTAAATATATAAATAGACACAGTAGAGAAGGAAATCTCAAGTTTATCAGGTAGGATATGGAAAATCTCATAAGAAGCATGTATAGGTACCATTGTTCACAAAAAATTATATGACAATTGCACCAGTTCATTACGTTCCCCAATTGGTTTTTGACCAAACTTCGCAGAATAGCTAATTGGACCACAGTATAATTCATTATATGATAAACGAAATGATAAATTCCCAGTTGTATAAGTCATCCCCAAGTTCAGTTTTGTATCTCTGAATTACGTCGCATAGTCGGGAACTTCACCTACAGGTATTAATGGCTCTTAGTGGGTATAGTAGTAGGTGGTGAGGGCACGGGCAGTTTAAAGGATGGGCATGCTCTTCGCTCTCTCCCTTTCTCTATCTCCTTCTCAGCAACAAGCCAGGTCGTTAATACTTCATCGGGGCGATACGTACTCAAATTTTTCGATTGTATCGCCATTTGCGAGCGAAGTGTTTGCTCACGAACTGCGCATTTCGTCATTTTATTGTTTCAGTCTATTGCGGCCACGCATCGCTTCCATGTGATTACGATCTTTATACGAGCATACACAGAGAGAAAAAATAAACA
Source organism: Macrobrachium nipponense (assembly GCF_015104395.2). Lineage (NCBI taxonomy): Eukaryota > Metazoa > Arthropoda > Malacostraca > Decapoda > Palaemonidae > Macrobrachium > Macrobrachium nipponense. The sequence continues at coordinate 9,317,463 of NC_087218.1, forward strand.
TGCCTGCGCGGTTCATTATGCGATATTATTTTTTGTTTTTGTTTTCGACAGACATATTTTCGGTGTTCTTTTTGTAATACGACTCGAAGAGAACACGATTTTGTTCTTGTTGGCGAATGGGGCCGTCGTCTATGAGATGGTGTACATTAGTATTTCCTTCTCTTTTTCTTATGAATTTTTTTCTTTTCAGTACATTCTATATGCAGGTATGCCGCTCCGAAAACTGGCAAGATATTAGCGTCTCGAAACTTTCTTCATGTAATATATTCCCTCTACCTTCTTTTGCTACTATTAGAACCTCTAATCACGCTTCCCCCAAGCCTGCTCCAAAGGTGAGAGTATCAAATGTTTTTCTTTATTATTTTTTGGGGGGTTATATTTTGCCAAGGAAATATATCTTCTAATGCACGAAGCTGGAGTGAAGTGTTGCATATTACTTCAGCTGGTCCGTTGGTACAATGCGTAGTGCGTGCTGACGAAATGCAACGAAATAAGCCAAAGGAGATTCTGCCAGGAGTGATAAATCATGAGCTTCGAGAATTCATGTCTCATTATTTTGGTTTTTGGGGCTCCATTCGAAAATCTTCACCGGTCGCATCAGACCTCTACGGTTTGTCACTTTTGGGGTTCTGGGGCTAATTCAAACTCGCGGCTGTCTTGGCAGGGTTATAGTGGGGGCCCCTAAGATGGTTTATAATGGGGTTTTATCGTACCTACCCCCTCCTCCGAAGGGAGTGCGGGTGAGAAGGGATTCCCTGAAACGGAGCTGGTTCTGCCCATGAAACGGAGTTGGTTATGCCCTTAGACTTAGATACTTTACGAACTTCTGAATACATGTTCCCTAGTTTAGATAATGATAATGATGAAGAGCCTGTTGATAAAAATGGAAGTCAAGAATTATGAAAATTTTACATAAAAAAAATGAATACAGAAGACGAAAGGCGACATTTATGAGGTCAACAGAGAAGCCAAGAGCTCCAGACAGAACCTTGATAAGACCGTCAGTTAAAATAAACGAATATATAAAAAAGAAAAATATGCCCCTAAAATAGCCCTCATTTACGAGACCATCAATTATGAACGGAAGGGGGCGACATCTCCCACCCACCCCCTCTCCCCCCTCTCGTCCAAACCCTCGAAGAAGACCATTTGCCAGAATCATTGCATCGTTTCTCTTCATATCGCGGAAGGGCGTTGCATGGCCATGCAAGTGTTCCATAAAAGGCGCAAGACGATCGCTCCCGTTGCAAAGTGGCGCAAATGATGCCATATATAAAATGACATCTGGAGAGGCTGTTTCGGTTTTAGTGCAACTTTGCCAGGCAGGTCAGAAGGGCACCCGGCCCGAGTGAGTGAGGCCTTTGGGTCTCCTCCGCGTCTTTGGAGGTGGAGCGCGAACTGTTCTGTCTCCGACAACGGTTGCTGGAGTTGTGGTTATTGTTCTAAGGGATCCACAATAAAAAATAGAAAAAGAACGTTGAGAGTTCCTGTATAATTTCAAAACACTTTGCAAAGCTTTCGAACCCTTCCCTGGGTTCATCTTCAGTCCAAATTTTTTTCGACTGAGGATGAACCCAGGGTAGGGTTCAAAAGCTTTGTTAAGTGTTTTTGAATTAAATACGAACTCTAAATATTTTTTCTAATTATTGTGGTCGCCTTAGAACATTATATATACTCTCTTGATAGAGAGTTTTTCCCAACATTATTATTTCTTATTTTATTTTATTTATTTATTTTTTTTTTTGTCTATCACAGTCCTCCAATTCGACTGCGTGATATTATAGTGTGGGGTTCCGGGTTGCATCCTGCCTCCTTAGGAGTCCATCACTCTTCTGCATGAGTCCTGGAGCTACTTCAGCCTCTAGTTTTTCCATTATTATTATTATTATTATTATTATTATTATTATTATTATCATAACCAGATGAACCAGTTACAATTTCAGACTCTTATATACATAGGGCTAGTCCTTAAAGAATTATTCTCAAAATGAGGAGTGAAACCTTGTGAAAATGGCTTAGTATGTGTTTAAGAGAGCTCAGAAGAGTTACTCGATCTCAAAAAGACAGACAGTGGTGACCAAAAAATAAGTCTTCATCTGCAATAGGCAAAGCAGCAGATGTACTCTATAAAAATGTTATTAGTTACTATACTTGTTGTGTAGAACAGTGGTTCTTAAACTGGGCACCTTTACGAAACCTTAAACCTGGGGGTACGAGACATACTAGCCAGTGCAATGGTACTGTATATTTACTGAATATTTTCATATGTTTGTATTTGTATTTATATTGGATGGGGGACGGGCACTGAAAAATGTTAAGAACCACTGGTATAGAGGTCACAAGATTTATGGACGAAAAATTCAACCAGTTTTATGTGCGTATATCATTGTAGAAATCTTATTATTATTGATGGTAATATTGTGGAATGTATACGCAACGCCCATAAATCACAGTACTTCAATATATTCCATTCACCGGCACCAGAATGGCTAATTCGACATTACTATGCATTAAGCCCCTGTAATTGTGAAATGTTAAGCTTGTCGGCACGGCTTCTAAGCCCCTTCCTGGAGGGGGCATGTGTCCTCATAAATAATGTAATGGTTGTACGAAACGCTCTATCATTGTATACCGTTGCAGAGCAGGACCCTCCTCTACGGTGTTTCAGCATAGGATTTCCCAGAACGCTTCGTTATGGCGTTGGTCTGGATTCGCCCCCCACCCCAACCCTCCAAAAAAAAAAAATGTCGCTCTAAAGATTCTTTTACGGAGCCTTCTTACGTTAACCAAAAGAAAAAAAAACTCCAAAAACTACATTTACTGACATGTTCGATTTTCTTTTTATGGTTTGATAACACCAACGCATCTCAAGATCTTTTTCTAAAAGAAATTTTACAGTATTTTCCGTACTCGTTTCATATTCGATGCCGAAAACGGAACGTGGAAGATTGCCTTACAGGGTAAATATGTTAACATCTGCTTCGCGTCCCTTCTTCGTAACGTAAAAGGAATTTGCAAAACGATCAGATCTTTTTTTTTTTTTTTTCCAAAAGTGTGAACGTGTTGATATGTCCCGAATTCGTCTACACTGATGGGGATTCCATCCAAGCGGGAAAATACCTAAGCACTTTGGCTTCGGCCGCGAGAAAAAGTACCGCCATCGAAAGCGCGTTTTTGGATATCGAAAAAGGAAATCTTAAAAGATGGCTCGGCGGACTCTTGGAATATTCATGCGTCCGTTTGCAGAGAACCTTTCTTTATGATTTATGGCTCGTTTTTCTTCGTTTTGGTCGCTGGGAAAAGGTTGGAACTGAATGAATAGTGGGCAGGGAAAGATTAATGATAACCATTGAGAAATTATTCTCTCTCTCTCTCTCTCTCTCTCTCTGACTTTCGTGTTCTCTCTCTCGTCTCGGTACCATCCTCAAGCGAGCAATGACCTCGGAGACCCAAGATAATCTTATCACTCATAAGAAAGCTAAAGAGTGTATTCCAGGGACCACCCTACCACATTCTCTCTCTCTCTCTCTCTCTCTCTCTCTCTCTCTCTCTCTCTGTCTGCCTTCTTTTGTTACAACGTTAAGGCCTTAGTTACATGAGAAAACCTTATCAGTCAAACAATTGTCAATGTTATTCTCTCTCTCTCTCTCTCTCTCTCTCTCGCTCTAGAAGGACAGGCATTTAGATCCGTTGACGATGTTTATTGACTTATTAAGTAAAGATAAATATAGATATTTTTTCTTCAAAGGGAATATCTCTCTCTCTCTCTCTCGTGAGTCAGATATGGGAAAAAACCGCCTGCCAAATTGATGGGTGGGGAATCACTCAGCGGATATTAATCTTGCTTAATCTTTCACTAAAATCTCCCTGAGGCCGATTCAGTGGCTCATAAAGACAGCATAAAAATCCCCCTTGATCGAATTTAGGTTTATTAGCTCATAAGGTCCTGGAATGATGGAGGCCATCTCGTCTTTCTTTATGGAAAGTGAACCTCTCTCTCTCTCTCTCTCTCTCTCTCTCTCTCGTCATAAGGTGATGATGGTTTGGAGACATGAGAAAACCTTATCAGTCAAACTATCTTTAATGCTATATTCTCTCTCTCTCTCTCTCTCTCTTGTCATAAGGTGATGATGGCTTGGAGGCATGACAAAACCATATCAGTCAAACTATCTTGAATGCTACATCCTCTCTCTCTCTCTCTCTCTAAATTCATCTTTGATCGGCGAGCCAGCATGCTTGCGAGAATTAATATGAGATTTTATTATGGAAAGCACTCGGAAAAATTTTTAGCGCTTTACGTCAGTCAAAGGTTCTATCCAGACCTCCGACCGACCGCTTCATAAGGTAGGACCTGTCATGTCTACGTCGGGATGAGAAGGCGTTTGAAGACCAGCAGGATGAGAATAATTCTATATAATAATAATAATACCATTGAGAACAGGCGTTCTTCTTTTCTCTTCTCTTGTTCTGTCTACTTCTGCTTCATCCCTTAGGTACGCATTTCTCTGTTAGATTAGGTATCTTGTTTATGTGTTTAATTATTTATTTATAATTTTCTTATTCCAGCTCTGTTTGGGTCATGCGTGGTAGTATTCCATTAAGAACGCAATTCATCAAATAATAATAATAATAATAATAATAAAATAATAATAATAACAATAGGGAAAAAACTCTCTATCGCGAGAGATATATAATGTTCTAAAGGGTTCATCTTCAGTGCAAAGGAAATAACAATTGTTCATTTGGACTGAAGATGACCTAGGGAAGGGTTCGAAAAGCTTTTTGGTATAGTTTTAAAAATTATACACGGACTCTTAACACTTTTTATTATTGCGGACCCATTTAGAAAATAATAATAATAATAATAATAATAATAATAATATATACTTTATTAAAAAAAAGTAATGGCTACTTCAGCAGCGTTACACTTGTAGAGATTCTTCTCTATTTTGCGAATAGCGGCTTTTTCAGTGCTACTTAAACAGGCTAGTAGAGCGCCTATAGAGGTCATGGTAAAATACAGGGTCAAATAGGTGTATATATTTGAATTTTACAGATAACTATGATACCATAGTCATCAAAGTCATTAACGATTTTCTCTCTCTCTCTCTCCTCTCTCTCTCTCTCTCTTTCTTAAAGCGAGCTTTCGTCTGGAGCTGCCAGACATCCTCGGGCTTGGGGGAAGCTGAGGGTGGACTGATCTTGGTGCGGTGTCCGTACTCCTTATATCTGTGGTTGACAGCAGGGGGTCTGCCCCATGCTTGTCTCCTATTGGCTGGTGGCGGTGAGTCTTGTTTTCATTGGCTGCCTGAGCCATGTCTCAAGCCACTTTCTTCGGGCCGATGGTTGCGTTGCAGCATATCCTGCAGCCGCCCTGGACCCTCGTAAGCGGCGCTGTAACATTGATGGGCTATGCGCTACGCTGTGGGACGTCACGGCTACTTTGATTTCCATCGGCTGCAGGAGTACCTCGTTCGGGGGCGTTGTCATCCATAGAGTTGTCATGATCGGTGGTGTCATTGTTGGTGGCAGGTCTTCTCATACTCGTAGGGAGGAGAAATTCTTCCTGCGTCGTATTCAGAGTAGGTTTTATTTGCTGGATGAGTAGCGCCTCCAGCAGGCGCAACCGACGGGCATCGGGGGCCTTCCCGATGATCTTCGTGTTCTTTATGATGACATCTCGGGAGATGGCCTCGTGATGTTTGGTGCGGGCGTGATTCTTTATAGCCCCTCTGGGCGTGGCACGAGAGTCTCTTCGACAGTCGCATAGTAGTCATACCTACGTAGGCGCCGCTTGCATTCGCGGACTGGGCATGTATACTGGTACACTACATGCGTCTGCTTCAGGGGTTCTCGTAGCACTGAAAAAGCCGCTATTGGCAAAATAGAGAAGAATCTCTACAAGTGTAACGCTGCTGAAGTAGCCATTACTTTTAATAAAGTATGCTTGAGAGAGGGTCTGCTTCCTAAGTACAATAATGATAATAATAATAATAATGATAATAATGATAAACTGCGGTATAAAACGCAGTGTATATCAATATATATGTACTGGCGTGCATAACATCATTACCTACGAGTAAGAAACGCCGCTGAAGACAAGCGTCATCCAAACAGAAGTCAACCGAACGAGTTGACCCTGACAATTATGATCACAGCGACAACAGCATCTGCTTAACCATCAGTGAACAAAATGGTAAAAGATTATTGGTTAATTCCGCCACTGTGCATCTTAGATTAAAAAAATATATATATATTTTAAAATAGGGGCTCAGAACAGATTACATCCAATTCACCTCTCTCATAACTAATTTTTATTTTATATAATTTAGTCATGTTTTTTTATCTTAACTGTGACTTGCATATATTCAAAACGAGCTTCTGATGGAGGCCAGTTTACTCAGTTTTTTTTTCTTTTTTTCTTTTTTTTGAGAAGCAGAAGAAGAAGACGAAAACGAGTTATTTTCGAGTAATGACACCTCTCTCCGTGCTATACTATATCTCGTTCCCTCTTTATTGCATCATGCTAAGGCCAGTCTTTAAAGTCCGTAATTTATTCCGTGCCAGACCTGATTTTTAAACGTGCCAAAGCAGGAAACCAGAATTCTTCCCCCACCCAACCCCCCCACCCCCCCCCCCCCCCCCCCCCCCCTTTTTCCCCCCCCCCCCCCCCCCCCCCCCCCCCCCCCCCCCCCCCCACCCCCCCCCCCCCCCCCCCCCCCCCCCCACCCCCCAACCCCTTTTTGCGCTATGAGATGACATCATAACTGCGATTGCTCCACACATACGCCTTGGCAGTTGCACGAAGTTTGGGTACAAAGGGGTACTGCGTTTACAGCCACTGTTAGCATACTATGGCCAAAATTTATACCTAGTAACCCATACCGGTGCATCAGTTCCGTAGAGGGCTAGTTCCGTCAGTGGACCTCATGCGGTCCACTGTAGGCATTACTTAAGCTTCTTTGCAGCGTGCCTTCGGCCCCTTGCTGCAACCACTTTCGTTCCTTGTTTTGTACCTCCTTTCATATTCACTTTCTTCATCTTACTTTCCACCGCCTCCTTACACTTGATTCATAGTGCAACTGCTCTGAAGTGTTCCTCCTGTAACACCTTTCAAACCTCTTACTGTCAATTCTCATTCAAGCGCTGAGTGACCTCATAGGTCCCAGTGCTGGACCTTTGGCCTAAGTTTTATATTTAATTCAACTCAACCCACAGCGATGCAACAAAATAAAAGGCACCCGTATTCCATGCTTGTATGAACGTCAACCGATATGCTAGAATTCAGCTTTTATGTAGAGAACATATTAATTACTCATCGGAAACACTGGCTGCTGTGCATTTCCCGAAGGTATTGTCTGATTCGGTTACTTAATAATACTCAGTTTTGTATTTTGCTTGGTTCTGCCATTCTCTTCTCAATTCTACCACGCAGGCGCCATGCTTTTGCGTGTTACTGCCATCTACCGATCGTCCAAGAAACGACTTGAGGATCCTGGAGAGATGGGTACGTCCACATGCCATTATCCTTGGCCATTTTCCATTTTTAGTTGACATCAGTACAGTTGCCATAGTTGTTCGTCATTCGTAAGGTTCCATATTACAGCGTTAAGTTCGTCGTTGCAGGGTTTTGTTCGAGTTTTCGTTTGCTCGGGGAGTAAGCCTACAAACTACTGTGTTGCGTTGATGGGTGAACGGACGTTCTCTTTCTTGTAGGTTATGTGTTAAAATTTTTACGTTTCCATTAATTTCAACTTGTTGAATTTGTGATAGCTTGGCATACTTTTTTCCGCGAGTGGTAATTTTTTTCAGTTTTCGGTACCTGGTACTAAACTATTTATTAACCATTTTTGTCACTCGATTTTTGTATTTTGTAGTTTATCATTCGTGCCAGTTCGAATCCAGTCACATTAGTAATATTTTTGTGGAGACTTAATATAATTTTGTGGAATTTTTGATAATTTCATTTGTGGATTGACTCGTGATCATTTCACTAGTGGATTGACTCGTGATCATTTCACTATAGTGGATTGACCCGTGATCATTTCACTATAGTGGATTGACTTTGGAGATTTTTAAATAATTTTAATTTTGTGGAGTTTTTTTATGATACCTTACTTCCAGATTAGAGGCGCTCCTGACTGGACCTTCCAGGAATACTAGGTTACCCGGTAATTCTAAGCCCTCATTCCGCGGTAAAGTAGACTATGGCAGTTGACGTTTTCCTACATTATTTTACTTACTGAACAAGAATGTTAAAGTAATATTTATTCGGACGAATGTAATTACCCCAGGGGCCAGTACTAAACACGGGGAAATACATTGGACGCCCAATCCCTAGTGGATGTCGTATCCGCGGTTACGTTCCTTGCAGTCCTTGCGGAACTATTCTTTAGAATTACCCTGCAAGAAACGTAACCGCGGATACGACATCCACTAGGGATTGGGGCATCCAATGTATTTCGCAGTGTTTAGTACTGGCTCCTAGGGGTTAATTACAGTCTAACGAATAAATATTACTTTAAATTCTTGTTCAGTAAGTAAAATAATGTAGGAAAACGTCAACTGCCATAGTCTACTTTACCGCGGAATGAGGGCTTAGAATTGCCAACTTCCCCTCCCCCTTTTAGTGTACCCAAAACCTACTAACCCTAGCAAGCCATTTCCTCCCCCCTTCAGGGGCGTGGCCCCTGAAAGGGGGGGAGGATTTACTTTAGACGTACGGTAGACTTCGGTCTACCGTGAGTCTTGGAGGGTGGCTTGCTCTTCGGATACTAACACAATATAAACCAAACTACCTGGTAAGGAAAACTTGGCGTTTAACGCTGTGGTCAGTGTCACTTAATTTTCTTATTTATAAAGCCTGCTAGTTTTCAATAGTTAACATAATAACGTAAATGTTGCAATAAATCTTTCAGTGAAGTTACGTTTATCTTAAAGTAAATCTTGCAGTAACTAAGGTTAGATAATTAACTTATATGTAGCAGTAAGTCTTGCAGTAAGTATTGCAGTAAACTTACGTAGATGTTGCAGTTAATCTTGCAGTAATTAAGTTTAGATAATTTTAATTTACATAATTAAATGCTTGGTTCTTAAACATTCAAGTCTAGAGTAAATATCTAGGTAAATAAAGCAGTAGTGGGTCTAACCGCAATGTGTTAAGGAACCTAGGACAAATCTGCTACCGGCTTTGCCACTGAATTGTCTGACGCGTACCTTAAAAATCTATTTAGTAAGTGCTGGTTTTCATTTGAAGGAATGATAAGTTTAATTTTCAGTGGTTTTTAGTGGTTTAATTTAAGGTTTCCTTAATTGAATCTGATGCTTAACCTTTGGGCAACATTGAAGTTGGGATTATAAAGTTGAGTTTCATCAGTAAAGTAAGTCTTCAGGTTATAAGGCCATAAATCGGTGAGCTTTGAAGGAAATTATGCTTTAATGAGTAATGATAGTCCGGCGTCTTTAATTTTTCGTGGATGGTTAAAGTAATACGGTAGTTCAGTAGTCTTGAAGCCAAAGGTCAACTTATTTGCATTTACCCAAACTACTATTTTGGTACAAATTCGCTTTGTCTTGACTGGCAATAGTGTCCAGTGAGAATGGACTGGCAATAGCGTCCAGTGAGAATGGACTGGGCAAAAGTGTCCAGTGAGAATGGACTGGGCAATAGCGTCCAGTGAGAATTGGACTGGCAATAGCGTCCAGTGAGAATGGACTGGCAATAGCGTCCAGTGAGAAATGGACTGGCAATAGTGTCCAGTGATAATAGAATAGTCTAGACTAAAGACCTGTCCACACGATCGGGCCTGATCGGCGGACTTCCCCTCTAACGGGCACACTTTGACGGGCAAAAACCTTCAAAAATTGCCCCGCCCGATGGGTCTTGTAGCAAAATCACATGTCGGTGCCCGATGGCTTGAACTTCGACCCTGGCAGACGTACGTTAACCATTTACATTTCTTGTACTAAGCCATTCTTTGCACCATAGTCTCTTCTTTTTCATCACACAATGCAATTATCAATGCTACACTACCTTCTTCTTTTGCGGTACCGCACTGAACACAACTACTGGCATCATACCGCATTGAACACACTACTTGGCATCGTCCGGGTACGCCCACCTCTCCATCGCTCACCTGTGTGGACAACATTCACGGGTAAGCTCGCCAGAATTTGCCCAGTCAACCCCGGAGCACGCCGATCAGGCCCGCTCGTGTGGACAGGCCTTAAGGAACGGACTTGGCTGTTCAGCAATGGTTCCTGCTCAAAAGCGGCCAGTTAAAGTTTGCGGTAATATTTTTTAGTGTTAATTGTTCAGGTATGAGACTGGCCCAGTGTAAAAAAATAGTTTGGAGGTAGGATACTAAGTTTGCACTTAGGGAAATAAAATTCAAATTGCATATGTTTTAAGTAGTTTTTGAATGACTCCCAATAGTTCAAGAACTGACAACTAATAAGTTAAATATTTTAGTTTGTGCTTTTTAAGGGATGAAAATTTAAACCTAGTTTTTGAGGACTCCCAATAATAGGCTGAATATTTGATTTCAGAGATGAAAATTTAAAACTGTGAATGACTCAATATAGTTAAGTAAATATTGAGGCTTGTGGTTTCTTTGAAGAATGCAAATTTAATTGGTTCCTTGAAGATTACAAGTTTAATAAGTTGAATACTTAGGTTTTGTACTTTTTGGAAGGAATTTGAATTTAAATTAGTTTTGAATAACCAAAACGAGACTCAATAGTGAGTAGTTTGTTTCAGGGTTCAACTCTTTGAGCTTTTGGGAAAGTCCTGTTGTATGGTAATGCAATGAAAGGTGTGGGTGGGGAGGGGGGGGGGGGGGTGGGGGGGGGGGTGGGGCGGGTGGCGTGAACATGTGGAGAAAACATTAAACTATGCTCTGAAACGTCTAGGTACTGTAGGGGAATTAAATCCAATGGTTCTCTTTTGGCATTGATGATAACCCTGCACGAAGCACTTTTTTTCCAGTACCTCATATTTCAGAGACTTGTTAAATGTTTATTTCGAATGCGAAATGAAGTTAAACTATAGTGGTATAATTGCTCAGTTTTTTTTACTTAGCTTTTAGTGACAATATTTGACACATTTGCCGAGTTTTGGCGAAAAGTGTAGCTTTTACTGAGAATGGTGAAATTTATTTTATTAGCACCCTTATTAAGGGTTGAGTAATGCTAGCATAAATAATGGCCAATAGCATCTAGCTTTTAGTATGTCTGCCTATGTCACTTAACTGTATTGTTTCCTGGTAATGGAATCTAAGAAACATTTATAAACTTTCTGTAGCTCTACGTTATAACAAATTCAATTTAGTGTCGGCATTTAGAGCAGTGGTTCCCAACCCTTTTTTGGCCATGTCCCACCTAATCGCCTTTAAAATCCCGATGCCCCGTGTGGTGATAAACTATAATTCTTGTATATTCAAGTGGAGGAAGCCTAAAAGGGCATTAACTTAGTTTTAACATTCTCGAATTTCCTACCTTAAAAATCAAATTAAACCCTTAGTGGGGCATACCCCAAGTTGGGAACCACTGATTTAGAGAGCTGTAAGATCTTGTGCAGGTTTAGTAACATCAAGGCTGTAAGATTATAGGAAGCAAAAGGTAGCAAAATGTAAGTCATGCAGGTTCTTGAAATGACTGAGCACGAGCTAACAAGGTGAAAACCAATGCTGGTTTATCTGGTGCAAAATACAGCTGCAATCTGCTAGAAGTGTTAGTTAGGAAAACGAGCTCGTGGGCAGGGCTGGAGTAAATTAAAATTAAGAAAAATCACTATGTAGATTACAATTATAATTAAATTAGGAAATATCAATTACTTACCTTACAATTACCTAACAACAAATCAATTAATTCATTTGGAAATATAAATTACATTACTGCCATTTACATTTGCAATCTGCTAGAAGTGTTAGTTAAGATGCGTCCACACGGTCGAACAATGTCCGACGGACAAACATTGTTACCAATTAACAATTGTCTGCCGGTCTTTGTCTTGTGAGCGGAGCAAAATCAGTGGTTTACAACCTCATCTGGTACCACTGTTTGTTGCCAGATCTACTTCCATCGTTTCCCCGTTTATGACGTCATCCTGCTTCGCCTATGATATGGTGACAATGTGTGTCCGTCGGACATTGTTCGACCGTGTGGACGCACCTTTAGGAAAACGAACTTGTGGGCAGGGCTGGAGTGAATTACACTTGAAGACATAAATCACAATTACAATTACTTTAACTATGTAAATTATTAGTTACAATTACATTTGGAAATATCAATTACATTAAAACTAGTAAATTACACACGAAAAAATAAATCTCACAATGTAACGAAATGTAAATTACAATTAGTTATATTCACATTTGGAAGTAGCAATTATCTTACAATTACAATTACTTAACGATAAATTCAATTACAATTAGTTACAATTACAAGGGATTCGGGTGCGTGAGTAAAAGCTAATCTTTGGCACAGGAAACGGTGTATTAAGACGACCAAAATTATTTCCAGAAGTGTATAAGTGACGGAAGAGCAGAGGTCCTATTAAAACCGTATTTATTAGCGCTAGTAGGAAACACGGATTATGCCGTTTAGTTCTGATCTCCTTACTATAGGATGGAGATAGATTCACTCGAATCAGTACAATTAAATTACAAATTACATAATCCTGTAATGAACTAAATTGCAATTAAAGTAATTTTATTTTGAATTGCATTTCAATTAAATTACTATTACTCCAACCCTGCTCGTGGGACACTGGCGTCTTAATTAAAGTAGTTGAAGATTGCATTTGGTACGATTGGAGGAATGGGACCATCGTATGGCGGGAAAGTATTACTTGTAGGTAGTTAATTTTGGCGCCAGGATTAGTGGTCAAATGCTCTTGGTAAATTTTGGGGTACTTACAGAGTTTAGACAATCTGATGGTAATTGCTTGCGAGAGAATCAATAGCTGGCGTTAAAACTGGATAATGAATGCATTCAATAAAAATTTGTTGAATATCGCAAGAAGCTGTAAATGTAAAACTTACTTTTCTGATTAGTACTTAAATATGTAATGTTCCGTTTTTTTTCCTTTTGTAAGAGGACCTGGTAAGAAGAAAAATTATCATTGTAAAATTATGTAAATACTATGAAATAACTGTAAATCTGTGTTAATGTTTTTTTCTAATAAAAGATAAAAGAGAATAAATTGCATATATTAGACTATACTCGGTTTTTTCCATCTGTCCACCCGCCTGTGTGTTTGCGTATGGTAACACTGCGTCCCGGGCTTTAGATAGCTACATTCAGCTTACATTCAACAATAATAACTATCCTATTTCGAATATTAACGGTGTAATTCGCATACAGTAAATTATTAAAACACTTTTCAGTTGCAAATGTACACCCAATATCCTTTTATTCTACCTAAAACTTACACATAGCGTAACTATCTAAAGCCCGGGACGCAGTGTTACCATACGCAAACACCACAGGCGGTGGACAGATGAAAAAAACAGAGTATAGTTTATTCTTAACTGTGATCAGATTTTAAAACAGAACACAAGCGACAAACGACAGAGCAGCACAGAATGACTAGCAGTCAGAGACGAGTTATCATTACAAGAAAATTATTTTTTTGTTTTTTTCCTTTAATATTTCTTGAATTTTTTAAAATGAATTCTCAAAAAAAAAAATCTGATCTCTGGCTGAAGCTCCTTGTTCATGAGAGAGCGGTAACATGACTCGAGTAACAGAATTATTATTTGTTATATTTGATTATGGTTTTTTATTGCTTCCACAGCTGTAGTTATAGTTAATATCCAAGTTGACTGGGTTCAAGTGCTGATCAATACGGAATCTATGTCCCATTCAAGTGTCTCTAATTTTCAATTATCCGCTTTCGTAAGGTCATTTCCTAACGGCAGTGCAAACCGAATGTTTTTTTTTTTTTTTTTTTCCTTTTTTTGTTTAGGTTATTACTCCTCGTAGGTGGTTTTTAACTGCCGCATGAGGTGCACCTAAGGTTCTTTGCAGCGTGCCTTCGGCCTCTAGCTGCAACTCATTTCGTTCCTTTTACTGCACGTCCTTTCAAATTCCCTTTTCTTCATCAATAATGAGTCATATAGCAGCTGTTTTGAGGTTTCCCTCCTGTTACACCTTTCAAAATATTGCTGTCGATTTCCTTTTTCAGCGCTGAATGGACCTCATAGGTCCCAGTGCTTGGCTTTTGGCCTAAATTCTGTATTCAACGCATTCAATTCAATTCAATCCATAGTCATTACTGACGAACAAATGGACCAAACTTTAGAATCCCTCTGATGATGACGAAGAGTTTTGATTGAATAATAACACCCGATTCTGCATTCGATTCGATCATCGCCGTTATTACATCTCTCCTTCTTTGGCGACGTCTGCGGGAGCTTCGTTAAGATTCTCTCTCTCCTGTGAATCTGAACGAAGGAGTTAAGGTGGCCTACTTTTCTCTCTGCTGACATTTCTCGCACGCACGAATAACCATCCACCTTCTGGCTTCCTTTTTTGAGGAATGCGTGACTTGACTATCAAACAGGGCATTCGGGCAATTAATGGCAATTGAAGAAGCTTATCTCCCTCGCTTTCGATAGCCATCCATACCCCCGTGGGAGGGTATAGCGCCGTCAACGCACCTCACGTGCTGCACTGTAGCCTTACTGAACCTCCTTTCATATTCCCTTCCATTCACTCGCCACCCTTGCAACTTGCCTCTTGTTACGCCTTTCAAATACACCTTCCAATTTCTCTTACTGTCAGTTTCCCTCTCAGCGCTGAATGGCCTCATAGGTCCCAGCGCTTGGCCTATGGCCTAAAGTCTCATATTTCATCCACATGAAGTCCACCGACCTCGCATGGAGCTGTAATTATACAAGGATCACTCCACTCCCCTCCCCCTCTCCTCCCCTCCCCTCCTTCCCCTCCCCCTCCTCATCTCCCCTCTCCTCCCTCTCCCTCTCCCCTTCCCTCCCTTCCCCGTAATAATACTCCAATAATCACTCCTCCTCCCTCCCTTCCCTCCCCTCCCCCTCCACTCCCCTTCCCCTTCCCCTTCCCTTCTCTCCTCCCCCTCCCCCTCTCCTCCCCCTCCCCTTCCCCTTCCCCTTCCCAATCCCCTTCCCCTCCCCCTCCCCCTCTCCTCTCCTCCCCTTCCTCCCTTCCCCCTCCCCCCTCCCCCTCCATCCCCCTCCCCCCTTAAACCTCCCCTTCCCCGTAATATCCTTTCCAATAATACTCTCTTCCCTCTCCCTCCCCCCTCTTCCCCCCCTTCCCCTCCCCCTTCCCTCCCCTCCCCCTCCTCTTTCCCTCCCCTCCACCTCCCCAACCTCGGAACACTTCTTGAGCATCACCAATGAAGCGAAAGGAGCAGAACAGCAAAGGTCTTCTTCCTCTCCTTCTTCTTTTTCTTCTTCCCTTTTTGTCAGCTCTGGGCGATGAGGGCAGTGATCCACTTCCTAATAATCATTCGGTTAGGACCCACTCGAGACCAGCTAATAACCTTCCAGATTGGCACTCTTCTTTCTCCCAGCCTGGCTTCGAATGGGTTGATACACGTAATTATAACTCTCTCTCTCTCTCTCTCTCTCTCTCTCTCTCAATAATTTATTTTCAGCATCAATGAGCTTAGTAACTGCCGCCAGCTTCTAATATTAAATCAACTTTCTCTCTCTCTCTCTCTCTCTCTCTCTCTCTATTTTTGACAACTGTTCCGCACTTTTCTTAAGTATCTAGAAAGATTTCCTTCTCGCATTCGGAGTTGAAAAAAAATTCTTGTTTACTAAGCTTGTCTTCTTAAATTTCATGTTGATCTCTTAAAAAAATCCCTGTATTTATTATTTAGACTTATAATTTTTTTTCTTCTAATCGAGATGACCTATTTTTCTCGTATTCTCGAAATTTACTACCGATTTGGGCCCATTCCATCACTTAACACTTTTTCTTTTCCAATTTCCTTCGTATCTCTGTTCTCCCCCCTCCCCCTGTCCCCCCTTGCAGCTATGATCGCATAGCTGACGTGGGAGGGACTGAAAGACCGGTAACGCGACTTGGGACTTGGGTGTGTCCCTTCAAGACGTACTAGTATAGGTTGTTCAGTGAAGACGATTATCCTCGGGATCGAAATAATTCACTTCACTTTCAATTATTTTCAGATTCGAAATCATTTATTTCACTAATTTCGATTATCTTTGGATTTGAAATAATTTGCTTCACATGCGATTATTTTCAGATTCGAAATCATTTATTTCACTAATTTCGATTATCTTTGGATTTGAAATAATTTATTTCACTAATTTCGATTATCTTAGGATTCGAAATAATTTACTTCACTTTCGATTATCTTCGGATTCGAAATAATTTATTTAACTAATTTCGATTATCTTCGGATTCGAAATAATTTACTTCACTAATTTCGATTAACTTTGGAATCGACATAATTTACTTCACTTTCGATTATTTTCGGATTCGAAATCATTTATTTCACTAATTTCAATTATCTTCGGATTTGAATTAATTTACATCGCTAATTTCGATTATCTTCGGAATCGAGATAATTTGCTTCGCTTCTTTCGATTATCTTCGCAATCGAAATCATTTATTTAACTAATTTCGATTACCTTCGGACTCGAAATAATGTACTTCACCTCTTTCGATAATTATCTTCGGTATCGAAATGATTCATTTCACTTCTCTCTGTTACCTTCGCAGTCAACATCATTAACTTCACTTCTTTTGTTTTTCCTTTCCCGATTTCTTTAAATGGCTTTCGTATTTGGATCTTTCATTGTTCTGTTCTCAATGTTCGGTTTTGTTTGTTTATTTTCAACGGTCGGTGAATAAACATCACCAACTAACCACGGAACCTGGTAAAGCATTGAACTCACGTCTGCAAGAATTGTGGTTCGACCCCCCCCGGCTTCCCACTCACTAGTCAACCCAATTGGGAATGAGTGCCAGCGTCGCTCTGGTCGAGAAATGGGTGGTAGGGTCGGCATCTCCACCTCCAGAGTGTGGCAGAGAATCCAAAGGCTTTATTTTTTGGTGCCAGCCTCTGAGGGTTATACATCGTCGAGTCGGCAGTTGAAAATGTATATGGAGTGACCATTTT
Source organism: Macrobrachium nipponense (assembly GCF_015104395.2). Lineage (NCBI taxonomy): Eukaryota > Metazoa > Arthropoda > Malacostraca > Decapoda > Palaemonidae > Macrobrachium > Macrobrachium nipponense. Next base: position 9,334,597 of record NC_087218.1, read on the forward strand.
CTTGTTTTGCTCGAGAATTTTGTTTATTATATTATGTATTGTAAAATGATATATATATATATATATATATATTATATATATATTATATATATATATATATATATATATATATATATATATACTATATTATTGGTCTGGAAGATTTCTTTTTGGCTTTCCACTGCTTCGAATTCTTATATGGGTGGGGGTTTGGGGATGGCTGCTGGTAACAAGCCCAAAGGAGAATCCCTTTTCACCGTAGCTGTAAGTCACAACTGGTTACATTCCTGGTATAATCGCGGAATAGAAGAAGAAGAAAAAAAACAGAAGCAACAGACAAAGCGAATTTGGGAGAAAATAATTATAAAAGCTGTAGGGAAAAAAATATGTATAATATCAAAATCCACATTTTGATAAATTGCCTTAAAGTTGTTCTGTATTTGTCAATAATTGTCAATATTTGGTGTTTTTACGTTGCATGGAACCAGTGGTTATTCAGCAACGGGGCCAACGGCTTTACGTGACTTCCTAACCACGTCGAGAGTGAACTCCTATCACCAGAAATACACATCTCTGACCCTCAGTCGAAAGCCCGAGAATTGAACTCGCGGCCACCGAGGTGGCAGGCCAAGACCATACCGATCACATCACTGAGGCGCTGTGTCAATATTTGGAGGACTTCAGGTGTGTAACGGAAAAAAGTTTTTTTTTTTTTTACCAAAACAAATAAATAATATGCGAAAAAAAGGTTTTCGACCAAAACGAATAGATAATAAAGGGATAAGATACTATCTCATTTATATTTCAATACTCTTAATCAATTCGACGGTATTTTCGTGGAAAAGTGCAGAGCCTTAACACCAGTCAATGCCAGTGACCGCGAAACCCATCCGATGGAATTTCGTTTTTTATTTTTTATTCTTTTATTTTTTTTCCCCTGGAACAATCTCGATTCCACCTGCGAAGTTTTTGCTTTGAAAAAATAAATCTTGTTCCTTTTTCTGCAAGAACAGGCAACCAATACACATGCCATCGAAGGGAGAGCTTTTTGGGGTCCATGTCAAAACATGGACCCTTCTGTTTTGATTGAGGTCAAAAAACCTCTCGCTTAAAGTCAGGAAGAATCGTTCAAAAGCCATATACAAACAAAGAGATAAACCGTAGACACATATACTATGCGTTTACAGCCACACCTCTATATATATCTGAATACACACACATACATAGATACACACACATATATATGTGTGGGGGTGCAACTGTAGGTGCAACTGTTCCACTTTTAACGGACAGTTTTTAATTTGGCCTATTAGTCTCATGACTTTTATATATATATATATATATATATATATATATATGTGTGTGTGTGTGTGTGTGTGTGTGCATATATATATATATATATATATATATATATATATATATATGTATATATATATATGATCGTTGTAGTAACTACCACTGCAAGCCGTCGGTGGCTATACTTATTATGGCAATAGCGATGAGATAATTGCATGGCTGGATTGAATAAGCCCATGTCCCATCCTAGAGAGGCGGTGGAGATTTAAAAATATATATATGTATATATATATATATATATATATATATATATATATATACATATATATATATATATATATACAGATACATATATATATATATATATATATATATATACATATATATATATATATATATATATATATATATACAGATACATATATATATATATATATATATATATATATATATATATATATATATATATATATATATATATATATATATATAAATCTCCACCGCCTCTCTAGGATGGGACATGGGCTTATTCAATCCAGCCATGCAATAATCTCATCGCTATTGCCATAATAAGTATAACCACCGACGGCTTGCAGTGGTAGTTACTACAACGATCGTCCCACGAATAAATGCAACGTAAGAAAAACTATATACGGTTCGGAATGAGCAGTCGAATATAAACTTGAAGAGGAAGAGGAAGAGAAGACAGCGGAAAGAGCAAAATCAAACAGCGTTACGCTTCTGCCTGTGTTACTAATTAGGGCACAGCAGTGATTCGTGTGCAAGTTACGCTTCGGCCTGATTTATGCCCAAATGGTTACGCCCTGACCAAGTTCTGTGTTTGGTTACCCCACTTCCCCACCACTCACCTCACCCTCCTTCCCCCCCAATGATCCCATTTTGTGATCCGCTTTTAACATGAGGAGATATCTCATACTTCCTTCTTCCCAAAACAGCTTCCTCCCTGGAACAAGCACTAATGCTTTTATTTTCGTTCATTATAAACTCTTATAATGAACAATCTTTTTCGAGTTTCGATTTTGGTTACGAATTATTATTATTATTATTATTATTATTATTATTATTATTATTATTATTATTATTATTATTATTATTCTGAACGTGCAAATATCGATTTGGAACACGGCTAAACTGCCATTAGATTAAGTCAGCATCCACAAAATAATAATAATAATAATAATAATAATAATAATAATAATAATAATAATAATAATAATAATAATAATAATAATATTGACCTTCATGTAACTTTTTAATATCCTGTTTTTAAAGGAAACACCAGCTCATTTTTGTATTTATTTCATATTCATTTGGATTTTGTTTCTGTATCCTTTATAATAAACTCCCAACATTAAAGTAATGAAGCCGACCAAAACACGAGAGGAACGCAGATTTATATTTTTGACTAATTACGAATTGTTATTTGTTTTAAAGCGTCCGTGCATCGTTCCCTCTGAGAATGCGCACTACAGCCTGCTGCCTAGAGCTAATATATCACTTGATGCGATAAAGTACCATGGTATTTATTAGGGTCCTCCTAAGCGTTCAACGGCAAACAGCGTATTTTCCGGCCATATTTCAGCGCTCTTATTATTCATGAAGGCACCAAATTCGGGCAACCCACTTTTGCTAATTGGCTTAAGCATAATTTCACCTCCAATTTCTTGTTTTTTTTATTTTTTTTTCTCACTGCAAATAAAGAAAGTGGTGAACTTAAGAAAGGCTGAAGACTGAGACTATAAAGGATAAGAGGTTTTGTTCCAGATAGCCAATCAAACAAATTCCATCGCCGCGAACATATGTAAAACTATACACTATTGGAAGTCAATGAGGATTCTTAAATACAGCCCCGGGCAACGTTTTAAGCCGGGGAGGAATTTTTAATTAGTTATACGATCTTAATTCGTACTTAGGAGACCGGACCCAGGAATAAAAACTTGCTCATTCAGATCTCTCGACACCACCACCACCACCACCAGCATATATATACATGGAGGTATGAAAGCAGCCCCATGCTTTGCATATACCCACCTTGCATACCCACCGCTACCCTTTCTTGTCCTGCGTGTTGTGTGGTTCTTTATTCGTACAGGTGCCCAGTTGTGTGCATATACTTATGTATGCATTGTATGTACTATATATACATGTGTATATTATATTTACATATGTATATATATGTATATATATATATATATATATATACATACAGAGAGAGAGAGAGAGAGAGGAGAGAGAGAGTAAAGTGTTTACTCGTGGTCCAGTGGTTACAGGCTCTCCCGGAGCATCAGCGGAAATCCATAGACTTATTTGTAAGGATCCATTACCTGAAAAAAAAGCATTGAGCATTTGCTGACCCAAGCACTGCATTGTGTACTTGGTAATTAGCCGACTGTGGTGGCCAGCAACCAAGATGAAGGAGGGTATTGGGCTAGCTTTATTTCTCTCTCTCTCTCTCTCTCTACGATAACGACATATGCGATCTTCGCTGCCGAAATGAATTGGTCACAATGCAGATTGGAACGAATCTGACTAATGCTTCATCAGCCCTGAGATGATTATGCAGTACGAAAATGATCGCTGTAAAAGTTAAGCATTTATTTCTAAGTCCTCTTCTTCTTTTTCATCCTGTCTTTTGTTTCTTTATCTTGTTTCTATTCCAAACTACGTTCCATTTCTTTTTATTTTTCATTTTGTTATGTTTAGGTTTCAGCCTTCTCAGCATACCTGAATTCCTTGACGAATTATTTCAGTTTCTTCTTATTATCAAGAATTTTTTCCCAGCCGAAGAGTTTGTGTTCAGTCCAAGTGGAAATTCGCCTTTGTTTTGATATTGTTCCATCCTGCAATATTTATACCGCGAATCTTTCTTTTCCTACAATTATTTCCAAAATCATTGAAATTATCAGGAGATTATTCCTTCGCTAATCATTATTTTCCTTTCTTTCTGGAAAGACTCTCGGGAATTTTTGCAAGAGAATTTTCATTGTTACGGGTTGCTTGAGAAGCAAGCACATGTGGCATCCCATCTACAAATAATGGTAAGAAAATTGTTAACATTGCAAGATACGTACATCTGTCTGAGCATGATTGCTCTTTGTATGCCAATTTCAACATTGTTAAATCATTTGCAAGTTCCATTGTTGTCCGCTTCGTTGGGTAAATAGTTATGCGATCTCTGGTGTCGTAAGGTTTATGGCTTGGAAATTAGATGATTAGCATTTGTGTGGTCATTCGGACAACGATCTTAAGATGATTACGAAGAGAAGAGACGTTCTGATAATTCGCGGCGTTTGCCTCTCGCGGTCGGTTGATCTGGGATGAAATCTGTTTCGAGTTCATTCTATTCCCCCCTTTCAGAAAGCGAGAGAGAGAGAGAGAGAGAGAGTTACAAAGTTTAGTATGTCCCAAAGGCTTGTTAGTCCATCCTAAAAGGAGACATCATGTGCTCACTTTTCTGTAGGCGCAAGTTTTACTATTCATTCAGAGTGTCCTCCTAATGATTTTGTCTAGCTTTCTATTAAACTCTTCCACTGTTACCGTTTACAACTTCTGGTGGCAGTTTATTCCACGTGTCACATATCTTGTATGTGAAGAAGTTCCCACATTGGGATGTGTCGTATCTCTTCAGTTCTAGCTTCCATCCATTGTTTCTTGTCTGGTTTTCGTTTAACGTAAATAGGTGACTGTCTAGTTTTGTTATGCCTTTCAGTATTTTGAATGTTTTTATTAGTTGTCCTCGCAATCGTCGTGCTTCTAAGCCATTCATGTTCAGTTTCTCTAGTCGTCTTTGTTAACCTATTTGCCTGATGGATGGAAAGAGAGAGAGAGAGAGAGAGAGAGAAGATAATAGGTGGTGGCTGAAAGAAAAAGAAAGAGAGAAAGAGGCATTAAAGCACCAGTGATGATAGAAGGTACTGGGAAAAAGGGTAATTATCACAGAATGGGGTTGGAGAGAGAGAGTGCAGATTAAGCTGAGAGAGAAGCAGAGTACACGGGAGGGAGAACAGTAGATATGGAAGTGAGTTTTTAGAGAGGTACGAAGAGATAAAGAAAGTAGAGAGCTGCAGCTCCTTTCATTCCTTTCACTGTACCTCCGTTCATATTCTCTTCAATATTACTTTCCACCCTCTCCTAACAGTTGGTTGCACTTGTTGCCTAGTGCAACCTTTTACTGTCAATTTCCGCTTCAGCGCTGGATGACCTCATAGGTCCCAGTGCTTGGCCTCTGACCTCAATTCAATATTCCAGTTCCAGTCCAGAAAGCGAAGAACTGAGAGAAAGGCTGAGATTGAACTCAACATAATGAAGAGAATTCCTTCCTTTCCGCCAAGACGAAAAAGAGCCGTTTCGTTTCATTTTAAAGACTAAAGATGCCTCGCAGACAAGGCTCCTGGCCCAAACCAATGCTCCAAAGGTGAAATGGAAGTGATTGAAGCCCCTATTTAGCTGGTCCCAGAGGTATGTGAGACAATGAGTTGACGTGTCATCAGTTCCTGAGATAAGGAATTCTAATTCAGAAACTGTGATAGTGCTCCAAAGGTGAAATGGAAGTGATTGAAGCCCCTTTTTAGATGGTCCCAGAGTTATGTGAGGCATGAGTTGATGACGTTTCATCAGTTCTCGAGGTATGGAACCCTAATTCAGAAAAGTGTGAAAGAATAGGCAACATTATGTACTATCTTTAGGGCTGGCAATATTATAAACCTAATATCTTTGCAAAGAGAGTTCATTGATTCGTTCCTCGGGGCCTTGAACAACGAGAGACCATTCATTTACATTCCTAACGAATTCTCTGAAAGAATGACTTTACTGACTGCCACGGCTGTTGAAAGCGCTCTTGTTGTAGACGGTCGAAGAGATTGGAAAGATTGGCAGTTGTAATATAAGTTTATTATTGTTGTTTATTTATTCATTCGTTCTCCTCATTCTGTAGACTAGATATAAAAAATCAAAATGGTGAAGACTCATCTAGCTAGGAAGTTTTTATGATGTTATCAGGAAATTTATGATATTACTAAGCAACAATCGAACGGTTTTTTCTACTGATCGGTTCAAAGCACAATGGAAGAGTAAATCAGTCGAATGATACCGAATCCAGCAAAAAATAAACAAAAATGTTTCGATTATAAAGCATAGCAGCATTTCTTTTGATAATACTTTGCAATTTCTTATTGATGATGAATTGCGATACTTTATTTTTATGAACGGTTAATAAACCAAGCCGTTGGTTACCTATTCCACCTACGAGTATAATTTATTTATTTTTTTTTCATAAAAATGCAATCAAGATAGCTGATGCTGATCCAGCTTCGAATATTGACTGTAAACAATCGGGAGATTCCCAAGATTTTTTCAATGACTTTTTTTTTTTTTTTCAATGATTTTTAGCTTCTATCTTTGCAGTAACACAAAAACAACGGTGATGTTACTTAGTAGACTGCGCTGGGTAGTTTTAAGTTAGCACCATTGTTTATTTACCGTGTGTACATTAAAATTTCTGCGCATCAGTGGCGTAATCAGTAATTGGCCTGTCACCTCGGTGGCCGCGAGTTCGATTCTCGGGCACTCCACTGAGCGGTTAGAGATGTGTATTTCTGGTGATAGAAGTTCACTCTCGACGTGGTTTGGAAGTCACGTAAAGCCGTTGGTCCCGTTGCTGAATAACCACTGATTCCATGCAACGTAAAAACACCATACAAAAACAATCAAATTTACAATTGTCAGATCATTTATGAAATAGATATCTTCATTATCAGAGTAAATTGTAAGTGTAGTCATTTTTCAGTTACTCCTCTGTGATTTTCTTCGTTATATCTATTTTTAAAACTGTTCTTACCAACGCTCAATTCTTGTTTCGATTCAGGTGGGCTTATGCCGGCACGCGCACTTTACTTCTTTGACCAGCCCGTGGAGATGGAATTCCGTCTAAAGTACCATTTTTATTTTATTTTTGTGTTATTTTATTTTTTATTTTTTTTTTAAGATAATAGAGCTGGTGCTCTGATTAGCCGAACGCTATTTACTAAGCAGCCTCCGCTCATTAGCGATTTCGGATAATAGATGGGCCACTTCAGAGATTCACAGCACGTACGAGAAATTAACGAGCACTTTACGCCCTGAGGTTGTTGCTGCTCTTGTTGTTTTCCGTTTTTGGTTTTAGTCGTTGCTAGTATCGCTAACGATGGCACTATCATTACCATTCCGATTATTGTTTCTGCTACTACTACTACGTATACTACTACTACTAACGCTACTACTGCTAGACGTTAAAAAAGAAAAAAAAAAAAAAATCTCAGAAATTTACGTAACTGTACCTTAAGAAAATGTCCCAGATGAAGGAAATGGTCATTAACTATTTAATATCTACGTTAATTCTTATCAATATCTTTTTTTTATTGCTTGAAGTGGAATAAACTATTTAGTATTTACGTTAATTCTTATCAATATTCCCCCCACCCCCGACCTTTTTTTTGCTTGAAGCGGAAATAGGGACTTGAAAATATGTGTTTTTCTCGGAGGCCTTTGGAATCTTAACTTTATTATGAGTGCAAAGATTTTTAATAAAAAAGAAAAATCATATTATTAGCCAAACTGTAGGCCTAAGATTTTTAATCTTAAAAAAATCATATCATTAGACAAAGTGCAAGCCTAGTTAGGAAAGTAAGTTGTTACAAGCCCAAAATTCCAAGAAGGAAAGCAACGCAGTACGGACAAGGAAATAGAGAAGTAAGGGATAAAAAAACATCATTAGAATAGTAATAAAGAAAAACCAGTGGGATTAAACAGTTACAACTACAGAAGGAGACCCATGTGAATATGCTTCATAAAAATGCATTGGCACCTAGTTTGAGCATCTGAGGCCTCAAAGATGCAACTACATGATAAGAGGATCGTTCCATAATTTGATCGCAGCTGGAACGAAAAAAAAAAAAAAAAAAAAAAAAAAAAACTGGTGTGGCAAGACTGCTCTTAGGCCAAAGGCCTTTTTTTTTTGGGGGGGAGGGGGGGGGTTGTGGTTGGGTATATATTATATATATATATATATATATATGTATATCTATTAATAAAGAATTGCTTGTCGGATATTGCCAGGCATTATCGCGTTTCTAATCATGAGAGATAGCTTACTCTCTCATTCGTAACAATGGGTAATGGATTGGCCGATTCCAAACGCCTTGCGAAATGTGATTACAAAAGGAGACTAGCAGATTTACTTGACAAGTTATCAGAAGTTATCAGTCATTGTCAATCACGGTCGATAAACGAACTTTTTCTCTTAACCCACTTGACCAGATGTGACGCGAGCATTTGCATCCGCAGAAGGTGTAGTTGCACAGTGTTTTTCTGCTTTATTTCTGTTTTTTTTTTATGGTCCAGCTTATCAGCGTGCAATAGATTACACCAATTATCACAGGGCGTGGCATCATCTCAGTCTACTGGTACTAATTAGCAACGGTGTTGCTATGATGTCACTGATTAAACAGGATTAAAATTTAATTACAAATGCCACTGCCCACGTTGCACCTTCATCTTCCCCCCATACTCTGTTGTACCTATACTCAGTTTTTTTTTTTTAATTTTTTATTTACTTTTTATGAGGAAGAATGTGCTCCTTGTACTCAATCGCGGGTCTCGTTTCCATTAAGAGAAGGAAGTCCCTTCTTGCCATGAGATCTTGGAATTTATCAGACATATTTTTGCTGGCGTGTTGGCAGCCAATGCATTTTGTTATTTTCCTTCTGTCTTCTTTCTCTTTCCAGCGGAATTTAGGCTGTATTTGTTTCCAGAACAAAACTAGTATACTCTGTTTTTTTCCATCTGTCCACTCGCCTGGGGCGTTTTTGTATGGTAACACTGCGTCCAGGGCTTAAGATAGTTACATTCAGCTTACATTCAACGATTATAATATCCTATTTCGAATATTAACGGTGTAATTCGCATACAGTAAATTATTAAAATACTTTTCAGTTGCAAATGTACACCCAGATATCCTTTTATCTACCTAAAACTTACACATAGCGTAACTATTTAAAGCAGTGTTACCATACGCAAACACCACAGGCGGGTGGACAGATGGAAAAAACCGAGTATGCTGGGTTAACATAGAGAGGGAACTCCCCCCCCCCCTCCTCCTCTCCTTCCATTCAATAAGATAAATTATATCCATTCGTGCTGCTTCTCCTAGGGGATTAGCCCTATCAGCGCACCTCGTGAGGTACGAGGTGCACTGCAGGCGTATGCAGTGTCCCATCGATCCCTGGCCGCACCCCCATTTTTAGCCTTTTACTGTACCTCCACTCCAAGTTCCTCTCTTCAGCCTTGCTGTCCAACCTCTCTGACATTTAATCACCATTTAGCTACCCACTTCTGCCATAGCTGTGACCACATCTGATGACAGATCACCTCCCAGTCATTTTGGTATCCAGATGGTTTCCTTACCATTTTTCCAATATTCAGTTTCATTATCATCTTTCCTGCATTCTTATCCATTATCATTTTTCCAGCATTGTTTCCATTGTCCTTTTTCCTAAATTCTTTTTCATTAACATTTTTCCATCATTATTTTCATTATAATTTTTCCTACATTCTTTTTCATTAACATTTTTTCTGCATTATTTCCCATAATAATTTTTTCATTCCATCACTATTTTCCAATATTCAGTTTCATTATCATCTTTCCTGCATTCTTATCCATTATCATTTTTCCAGCATTGTTTCCATTGTCCTTTTCCTAAATTCTTTTTCATTAACATTTTTCCATCATATTTTATTTTCATTATAATTTTTCCTACATTCTTTTTCATTAACATTTTTTCTGCATTATTTCCCATAATAATTTTTTCATTCCATCATTATTTTCCATTATCATTCTTCCTGCATTCTTTTTCATTGTCATTTCTCCTGCATTCTTTTTTCATTATCATTTTTCCAGCATTCTTTTTCATTACCATTTTTTATGCGTTCTTTTTTCGTCATCATTTTTCCTGCATTCTTTCTTATCATCATTTTTCTAGTATTCTTTTCATTATAATTTTTCCCGCATTATTTTCCATTATCGTTTTTCCAACATTTGTTTCATTATAATTTTTCCTGCATTCTTTTTCATTCAGGGAATTATCAGAGAAAAAATCTTAGAGCGAGAGAGTAAACTATTAAAAATATTCTTCATACTAGAGATTGTGTACCTATTTCAGGTGTTAGGTATCCCTTCAAGCAGACGAGTGTACAGTATTGGAAAGCTCATTTGAAACAATTTTCTGATAAGCGTTCGAGCTGGCCCTGAAGAAATCAAGGTTCTTTATCGTATAAGCATGCACATATATAATACCGTCCTCTTGCTACTACGGTAAGGCACTTACAATCGGCCTGAGATATAGATTTCCTTAAAATTTAATGTAATTTTATACATACATGCGCACATAGTACATACGCATATGTATAATATATATATATACATATATATAATATATATATATATATATATATATATATATATATATATATATGTGTGTGTGTGTGTGTGTGTGTGTGTGTGTGTGTGTGGTGTCCATAAAGTCCCAGTACCATTACAAAGTATTAATTGCTCAGAAACCATATAACAGAGTAATGCAATTTTTTTTGTAAAATGTTTACGTACAGAGCACTTCATTCTAAAAAAAAAAAAAAACTGCATTACTCTATGTTATATGGTTTCTGAGCAATAAATACTTGTAATAGTACTGGAACTTTATAGGCACCATATATATATATATATATATATATATATATATATGCCTCTCAGCAATTACACCTCCTTCTGAAATAGTGAGTCTCTGTAATCCAAGATTAAATAAAACTCCGGACTGTCATAAGAAAAAAAAATCGCCTGAGAGATTTCTCACCGTTGATAATTGATTCTGTTTCACTTTAAGGTATATATTTATTCCTACACGAAAGAGCGAAGGGGATTACGGCCTTATCTCGTTTGTTATCTCGCTTGTTATCTCGCGCGTTGATAATACAACATTATTAGACTATTAAGGAGAATTCACGAGCATTAGTTATGCGAGCGCTTCGTGTGACGTAATTTGCGCAAGAGCGACTTTAATGGGAATACGTTCCAGGGATCAGATGCGAAGGGATTGGTACTTCATTACCCTGAGAACATTGCTGCGTAATTACGAAGGGCCTCCGAGTTCGCCGGGGGCGCTCGATTATCATTTGTTTAAGGTCGTCGTTGCAATGTATGGAATGCGCAGAGATTAGCAGCCTGTTAACGATGACAATTATGTAGTTTTAGTGTGGTTCAGATGCAATCAGAGTAATCGCAGGAAAATAGTAAAATGTCAACAGAGTTATGTTTTGTATTTACCCACATGTCAGCCCGATTTTTAAGATACGTTTTGTGGTCACATAAAAAAAGTAATCACATATGTGAAATGTCAACAGAGATATGTACTGTATTAACCGACATGTCACTGTCACCCCTATTCTCAAAATATGTTTTGTGATCACATAAAAAAGTAATCACATTTGTAAAATTTCAACAGAGATATGTATTATGTTTACCCACATGTCAGCCCGATTTTTAAAATATGTTTTGCGATCACATAAAAAACTAATCACATATGTAAAATATAAAGTTATGTGTTGTATTTACCCACATGTCAGCCCGATTTTTAGAATATGTTTTGTGATCATATAAAAAAGTAATCACATATGTAAAATTTCAACAGAGATATGTATTGTATTTACCAACATTTCGACCAGATATTCATTTTTTTCTTGTCATTCGTAAGGAATTCACTGCGGCTCAAATGAAAATTAATGTTTTGTTTTTATTTTTTTATTTTTTTTAGTACTTCCAGGTGGATGCCGTCGTGAAATCGACCTTAATTCAGCTTTTGATTTGCATTCCTCAAACGTAGATGAAACAGATGGCGGGAAACTTACGCAAGAACCGCGAGTGAGACTGACCGAATTGCAGATCGTCTAGCGGCATCGCAGAAGAGTCGTGAGTGAAAATCAAACTAATTGCTGATAACTGTGAGTGGAATGTAGCGCCCATTGTTTATAGAAGGTAGAATGGCTAAGCGATGATAATGAAGTAAAGCTGCTAAATGTGGATGAAGTGGCAGAAAAAAAAATAAAAAAAACATTTGTAAGAGAAGTTGAAATTGAATTGAATCATTATGTAGGTTACAAATATGCAGAGAAGTCAAAATGGGACCCCGAATAGGTGTTATTGATGGAAGCAGATCGTAGAAATAATTAAATGGTTTCGGTATATATATATATATATATATATATATATATATATATATTATATATATATATATATATTGGTATGTATATATAGATATATGAATTTTTATCACATCACCGTGATTCACATACATTCATCCTCACCTCTCTGGGCGCTGCTGGTTCGAACCCACGAGAGGACGAAATTATTATCAACTAAGAAATTCCCCTTCGGTTAACATATATGAAACTATATTAATTCCAAGGTAAGCGAATTGGATATTAAAGGACATTTGTAGCTCGATGAAAGAATATATATATATATATATATATATTATATATATATAATATATATATATATATATATATATATACATATATATTTGGCGTCTGTCGCGAAAAGAGTCGTCGACAATATTTACTTCCTAATTAAAGCTTCAACTTCCCAGTCATCGATCGATCCTGCGCGCTGCAAAGGTTTACATTAACCTCATTTGTATATGGTACAGTCATATATAACACAATATGATGTAAGCGAATAGTTTTATAGTTTTTCCTGTTCGACGTCTTTGAAGTATTGATGTAAGCGGCCATGAGGTGCTTTTAGATATCCTTTAAGTATTACACACACACACACACACACACACACACTCTGGCACACAAAACGGTACTTCCAAGACCGGGACATTGATCTGGCAAACCTAAACCCTATTCACGTTACTCAAGCTTTCTTCACTCCTCGTTCCCTGGAGACACGAACATTGTAATGTCAGTCAAAAGGAGAGAGAGAGAGAGAGAGAGAGAGAGAGAGAGAGAGAGAGAGAAAATGCTAGACTCCATTTTCGGAATTAAAACCTCCAACTTACTCGTAATATCAAATTTGCTGGTTCACCATGAATCTGCAATAAGTATAATATATATATATATATATATATATATATATATATATATATATATATATATCGTGTGTATTTATATATATATATATATAAATACACACACACACACATATATATATATATATATATATTATATATATATATATATATATATATATATATATATATATATATATATATATATATATATATTATATATATACACTAGCTGACCAACCAGGCGCTGCTCGGGAAAACTCTGAAGAACTCGGAAAAATTTTCCTGCACCTCCTTGTACTGGCTGTCTCTTCTACCCAGGTATTAGTCTTAAGTGTCCCTTTTATCCAGGTATTACTTTGGTGACTGTCCCTTTTATCCAGGTATTGGTGCTTAGCATCCCTTTTATCCAGGTATTATGTGGCGACTGTCCAATTTATCCAGACATTGCTGTTGAGTGTCCTTTTATCCAGGTATTACTGTAGTGACTGTCCAATTTATCCAGGTACTACCATGGTGAGTCCCATTTACTGCCCACAACCCTCCTATCCCCCACCCGTCCCCGACCAACTAAACCTAAACACACCACTCCCGTCACTTAATTGAAACACCCCGACTAAACCTAAGCACATTCCCACTAAACCTAAACACACCCCTGTTAAACCTAACCACATTCACAACTAAACCTAAACACACCCTTGCTAAACCTAAACACATACCTCGATACAGGATTATTAATACCAGGAAAGAAAACCATTTTTTCCTGTGGTATCAAGTACATGGAATTGGGTATGATAAACCCGTAGAGTTTATTTATCACATAAGTAACAAAAGGAATGGGGTAGGAGATGGGGGAACGGGAAGGGGTACGGATCTGAGCCTACCCTAATTATCAAAGTTGGGTCAAAGGATGGCCACGCGCCAAATTTTGTCTAGATCGATCAAGCGGTTACCACAGAAATTAGCAAGAGAATGGGTTGGAGGGGGGGATGTGAGAGAGAGAGAGAGAGAGAGAGAGTGAGAGAGTGTGTGTTGTTTACACAAACGTTCAGAAAAGTCAATGTATTCTTTTTAAGCAATTCTTACCCATCTGGATTGTTCTTAAACAGAGTAAACACATTAGGGTCTATATATCAAAAACTGTGACACGAACAATAGAGACACAGCTGTTATCCCGCAATAAATACAAAAAATAAAACTCCCAATGTAGAAGCCCACTTGGTTTCCACAGTATAAGAAGTTGCTCCTTGCGTCTGCAAAATCTGAAGGCATTATTACAATATATGTACAGTTTGGCATTATATGTGACCTTTTCAGCGTTGGTGTCACGTAACCTGAATTGCCCAACTCGTCTAAAAATCTGAAACTACTCTTTATTATTATTATTAGTATTATTATATATATATTTTTTTACTTTTAGTGTCCATCCCTTTTGTACTTCATCGTCTTCATGATATACTTAAAGTTTATATATAGGTTATATATATATATGATATAATATAATATATAATATATATATATATATATAATATTACTTTTAGTGTCCGCATCTTTTGTACTTTATCCGTCTTCATGATATACTTTTAGTATTCTGCGTGTCTTCATTTTTTCACTTACGGACCTTTTGTTCTTTGGGAGTTGGCATTTTAGGATTGGTCAGCGTGAGTGTGTGTGACCATTTAATAATAATAATAATAATAATAATAATAATAATAATAATAATAATAATAATAATAATAATAATAATAATAATAATAATTGTAGGTGCAAGGGATGGCAAATGCTCTGAAAGTTTTCTATACAAGTTGAGAATGACAGTAAATAGTATTTTGTTTTTCGTTAAATCCATCTTCCATTGAAGCAAAAAAAAAAAAAGAAAAAAAAAAAGTTTTGAAAGGGCATAATAAACACGCTCGCAAACTTATATAGATGATAACGGGAAATGAAACAAAAGGCCTGGCAGCGAGAATTACATTCACTTTTATTTGTTTATTTGTATGTGCAGCCATCCTCACGTATAAGTTCGTTTCTTCCACTATTTTTTCTTTTTTTTTTGCGCGTCGTCCCTAAATAGACTAAACATACCATATGTGTCAAGTACTCTCCACAGGAATATCAGATGGCAAAGGGCACCAGTCTTCTTCCATTGTCCCCGGAGCTGCGATCAACATCCTGCAACAGACGAAATACAGTTTGCTCGAAAAGGAACATTATTCAGTAGACAACGCCAGTTTAAAGTTAGGGATATATTCAAGACAAATTTGCTTTAAAAATGCATTATTTAGATTGCTAAGTTTACTTGAAGAACAGAGAATATATTCGTTGTTTACGATGTTTCCTTAGACAATGCTAGAGAAGTTAAAGGAGTAGAAAGTTTTCATTTAAAATATCATGTTTACTTTGCAATGACCTAAAAACAAATATAAATTGTAAAATTCAAAGTTAATTTGAAAAGCTAAAAATACAACATAGAAAACACAAATTACCCATGAAAATACACCAACAAGAACAATTTATTATGAAGTACATCACAAACAAGCCAGACTTTCCTTAAAAAGAAAGAAAGAAAGAAAAAGTTATCATCATACACCGAATATTTGGGGGTGGGGGGGTGGGGGGTGGAGATGCGCCGAATAAAGCACAGAATTACCTTGAAGAATTCAGTAGTAAAACCACAAGGCAAGTGGCCAGTAAAAAATAAAAAAAAAAATCCATCATAAACTGAATATATTTTTGGGGGGGCCAGTGGGGGGGAGGAAGAATGCGTCGTTTAAAGCACAGAATTTCCTTGAAGGATTCAGTAGTAAAACCACAAGACAAGTGGCCAGCCCGGGAAAAAAAAAAAAAAAAAAAAAAAAACAGGCAGTTCTGTGGTGCTTCTCGAGAGCGGAATTACCATAAATATCACATCGATTCCGAGGTAAGAGTCTTTTTCGTAGGACGGTTGGTAGAGGGAAGTTACATACAATCTATGCTCCATGTTTGTATTCAGAAGCCCATGCGACCTTTTGGCTTCATTTGCATAAGCGGAGTAATGTTAACCCCTCCACCAGCTGTTCAAAGGGGTCACGACTCTGCCCAGGGGGGAAATGCAAACCCCAGCTTCAATCTCTCTCTCTCTCTCTCTCTCTCTCTCTCTCACTTTAATCTCTTCTCTCTCTCTCTCTCTCTCTATATATATATATATATTATAAGATATATATATATATATATATATATATATATAATAATATAAATATATTAATATATATTGTGCTTTTTACTTGCTCCTTGCAACTTTCTTCTTCTGTTCCTTTCTTCTTCTTCTTCTTCTTCTTCTAGTGTCTGTTTAATTTCACAGCCTCGAGATCTTCAATCTCTCTCTCTCTCTCTCTCTCTCTCTCTCTCTCTATCTATCTATCTATCTCTCTCTCTCTCTCTCTCTCTCTCTCTCTCCTTGTGTCATAAGTACATTCATTTTTCTGATTCATGATATTCATACTCTCTCTCTCTCTCACTCTGTCTGTCTGTCTATCTGTCTGTACCATGATTATTTATTTTGTTCTTAATTTTTCGACCCCAAGATGTTTATCCTCTCTCTCTCTCTCTCTCTCTCTCTCTCTCTCTCTCTCTCTCTCTCTCTCTGTGCTTCATGATTATTTTTTTTTCTTAATTTTTCGACCTTAAGATGTTTATCCTCTCTGTCTGTCTGTCTGTCTGTCTCTGCATCATGACTATTTTCTTTTATTCTTAATTTTTCGGCCTCAAGATAATTACTCTCTCTCTCTCTCTCTCTCTGTTCATCGTGCCTCTTCCTAACTTTGCTTCCACTGTTGCACAAAACTCCTGCATGGCAGCAGCAAGGCTGTTCATCATTCACAATACTTTACGAGACGCAGCAGCAGCAGCCAAGTCTTCGCTAAGTCTTCTGATTAGTGAAGTTTTTTTTAACCATTTGGTTCTTGCAGTTTTTGCTTTGGTGATCCTAAATGGATGCTAACAAAGAACATAAAAAATAAAGGGATAATCTGTCAACAATGTAATCGACTTGGAAAAAAATGATGCAGATACAAATACAAAAAAGGTTTGAAGAAGGAACTCTGAGTCTTGCCTTTCTTCGTCATTGTGCTTTTGTAGAACTGCTCTGTAAACTTTGAAGGTGGTAGATAATAGACCTGGGGTACGTCGGGACGGGAAGGTTATAGGTTTAACAATCACTTCTGAAAATAATTGTATATATGTATATATGTGTAAAGTGATAAATCCATAAATAAAGATATATGCCACGAAGGAAAAATAAACGAAGCAGGATCTGCGAGACCTTTCGACGTTAAACGTCCTTTACTGAGCTGAAACTGACATAAATGCAGCAAAATTCAATACAAGAAGATTCATATAACTGACAGATAGGGATTATAAAGAGATTAGTACCTAGAATCCGACACACCTGGAAGATGAGAAACCTTCCCAAACAAGCATAAACAATGGGTGCAATTAAAGGTTTAAGACAAACATCTCAGATACAAAGACAAGATCCCTATCTGTCAGTTATACGAATCTTCTTGTATTGTCTTTTGCCACATTTATGTCAGTTTCTGCTCAGTAAAGGACGTTTAACGTCGAAAAGTCTCGCAGATCCTGCTTCGCTTATTTTTCCTTTGTGGCATATATCTATATATGTATATGTATATATACATATATATATGTAAGTATGTATATATGTTTGTGTATGGGTAGGTGTGGGTGTGCATATATACTGATGTATGAATGCCAGATAATCTGGCAATACAAAGGCAAGGGACATCACAGACTGCTAAACCGATAATTATTGGGTACGGC
>NC_087218.1:9357808-9372808 GCF_015104395.2 Macrobrachium nipponense
AGATCGAGGGTGATTTGTAAGGTCAGAATCGATATGAACTTATAGCGTCTCTGTTGGCTGATGGATAGCGTCACTGACTGTCCTGATTTCGTCCCCGTCCACCTGGACGGTGGTTCGATCCCATGGGGGACGAAATTGTTATCAACTTAAAAATTCCCCTTCGGTACATATATGGAAATATATATCATTTGGGAGGTAAAGTGAATTTAGATATTAAAGGACATTTGTAGCTTGAATTGATATATATATATATATATATATATATATATATATATATATATATATATATTATATATATATTGTGACAAAGTGCCAAGTATCTGGTTACTACACTTACCATTTATTAATTGATACCTCACAAAAGCCAGACACCTGAACCCTCATCACAGGTACTAGACGACTGAATACTCTAAAGGCAAGAGTGATCCCTTAACAACTTACCAGTATTGCAGAAAATCAGACTAAGTTCATCAAAACAGGTGTGAGGTAATCTTGTAAGTAATTAAATTAATTAAAGGGCATCACTCCATCAACAACTTTAAAAGTCTAAGTATTTCCCTGATTTCAAAAGTCTAAGTACTTCCCTGGTTCGAGGTCACTTCAAGTGAATTGAAGGAAAACAGATTAATCACCACTCTATGTTTCTACCTAAGATCAATATGATCAAATGCAAATATACTGGTGTAAAATAAAGAAAACACTTATAAAATTTTTAAATACAAAAATTTATTATTAAACTGAAAATTTATAAGTGAAATTCACAATATCAGGGAAAATTACTGTTACTTGAAAACAAAGTAAAGTTTAATTAATTCTTGAATCAATTAAGTAAAATTAAATCAAAATTAATTTATCAAAAAATTAAAGGAAATTAATTCAATTGAAATTCAAAAGTGTTAGGCAATAATTGAAAATTAGAAATTAATTCACAAGTGCTAAACAACAATAAAACTTGAAAAGAATTCTAAGTAAATGCAAATTAATTCACAAGTGTTAAATTTAATCAAATGTGCAATGATTAAGCAATGAAAATAACTAAGTCAATTAAATTGTGAATGCAAATGAGAATACAGAAAAATGTGGACAATATCAAAATTTGCAAAAAGTATTAATCACACAGAACATAAAATAAAAATGCACACTTCAATAAGAAAATGAACAAATGCACAAAAATGAAACAAACACGAAACACAAAAATTTGCAATTTGTAAAAACGTAAATAGTTTCTCTCAAACCACTGTAACCATTAGTTATTTAGTTTTTACCAAACCACTGTTCCTATCAGTTATTTAGTTTTTACCAAACCACTGTTCCTATCAGTTATTAGTTGCAACTAATAAAAATATAACACACTTTACCTTTTTGGTATACCAATTTCTTTCTTTCTTGCTGCAGCTCGTTTCACACTTTCACAAAACCAGGTGCCGTTACAACAACAATGTTTGTTCCAATTCCACAAAAAACACTAAATAATACTAAATAAACTCTAAGAAATATCAAATACGAAATTCTCAATTTATGGGTGACCATTTAATAAGTACGAAATCGTTGCGTTACTTTAACATCAAAAGTGCTATGCGATGGAGAGAGAGAGAGAGAGAGAGAGAGAGAGAGAGAGAGAGAGAGAGAGAGAGAGAGATGTGAACGGTTTGAGTCTATAAGCCCGAATGAAAAAACTTCTCCCTTACGGAAGCTGGACAGGGGAGATGACAAAACGTTTTGGGCAATAATGCTTCCAGACGCTTCGAAATCTTATGCAACTTTACATACAAAATGTGTAATCTGCACGTGGCTTTGATCAAAGACATATGCATACAAGATGATTCTGCTCAACAGACACGTACCCGATCGAAACGGAGGTTGAGCGATAATTAAGACCGACATGTTTTGATAACAACGCGAAGACTCGTGCTCTCTATCAAACGTGTTGACAGATTAGGAAAAATAACTCTAGCTTTGAACGGACAAAGATATTCTCTCTCTACATTCTAGTTTACATATATTCTTTTCATATATGTTTATGCGAAATCTGAACACACATTTAAAACATCCGATCTCTAGCGATCTAGAATCGAAAAAATGTTGCCAAAATTCTACATAACTATTATACAGTCCTAAAGGGGAATATATCATTTTGAAGTAGCACTATCTATATTATATTCTATTATATATATATATATATATATATATATAGTATTTACTATTATATATCATATATATATATATATATCATATATATTCTTTTCATATATGTCATGTGAAATCTGAACACACATTTAAAACATCCTATCTTTAAGCTATCTAGGAATCTAAAAAAATGTTGCCAAAATTCTACATAACATTTTGTACAGTCTAAGAGGGGGATATATGCATTTTGAAAGTAGCAATATATAATATATATATATATATATATATATATATATATATATATATATATATATATATATATTCTATTGCTAAGACAGGGCCATTAGGAGGAGAGATTGCAGACACGTGTACAATGAAAATAATCCAGAAAGACAGTAAGGGGAAAAATGATGCATTCGTTGAAAATAATAAGCTAATTATTTTATATGTCTATATATATGATCTACTCACCCGTTAGTCTTTATATACTGATCATTCTTTATGTTAGTCTTTATATACTAATCATTCTTTATATATCAACAGGATTTTATGTATGAAATATGTTACGTAATTCCAGATAAGTCGTACATTTAACTAATAGTATATATATATATATATATATATATATATATTATATATATTATAGATATATATATATATATATATATATATTATATATATATATGTGTGTGTGTGTGTGTGTGTGTGTGTGTTGGTGATATGTATCTTTATATATATATATATATATATATATATATATATAATATATATATATAATATATATCTATATATATATATATATATTTAATATTATATATAATATTATATATTATATATTACGTTAAAATACAGGTTTCACTATATCTTACTTATTATACTCCTTGATTGAAAACAAAGTCTTACTCATAAATCACATTTTAGCTATATTTTGTAACCAAAAGCTATATTTGTTAACCAAACTGAAAGTTTTTACGTAACAAAATAATTGAAAGACAATTTAATCACTTCCACAAATAATGGGGAATTCATTTTTATTAACCCGTCTCTTCTGGAAGCCCGTGTGCTGAACCACATGTATTGCGAACAAATAAGATTTCCACTTGACAGATCCTGGGGGACACAAATACGGACAGAAAGCTCCAAGCGACGCTTGGAGTGTTTTTGCAGGTCATGATTACTGGAATTTCTCACTTACTTTCTTAATGG
Organism: Macrobrachium nipponense; assembly: GCF_015104395.2. Lineage (NCBI taxonomy): Eukaryota > Metazoa > Arthropoda > Malacostraca > Decapoda > Palaemonidae > Macrobrachium > Macrobrachium nipponense. The sequence goes on from NC_087218.1 coordinate 9,361,142, forward strand.
CGATCGTGTGGTCAGTGTATGTGTGGTGGATATATATATATATATATATATATATATATATATATATATATATATATACAGGGTGTCCAGAAAGTCTCCCGGACCATTACAAAGTATATATTGCTCAGAATGGTACTGGGACTTTATGGACACCCTGTATGTCTATATATATATATTATATAAATATATATATATATATATATATATATATTATATATATATATATATATATATATATATATATATATATATATATATATATATATTGAATAACTTGATCACGTAGTATATAAAACGTGATGCTATGTATAAATAAAGGTTTTTTTGCCACGGAGGAAAAAATGAAAGGCGAGAGAGCTAAGAACTTTCGGTCTAGTACGACCCTTTACTTTCATTTTTTCCTCCGTGGCAAAAACCCTTTATATATATATATATATATATATATATATATATATATATATATATATATATATATATATATATATATATATATATTATATATATATATATATATATATATATATATATATATATATTATATATATATAATTCCCATATGCATAGCCTTCTCTCAATCAAGTCTCACGATCTCTCTTTCGTTAGCCGCTCCATCATTCAAATTCCTCCATCCACCACCTACTACCTCTCCCACTTACTAGATATTCTCCGAGTCTGTTCTTCCTTCCCCCTCTACCTCCCCTTCACCCTCCCCCCCTCCTTCTCTCTTCCCGGCCAGCTGAACCTACACATGCCCCACAAGGGCATCATTGAGAGCATACCATTCTACCCCTTCCCCCCTCTACTTCTTCAACTCCGAGGACGGTTTATTTATTCGTTCGTGCGTTCATCCGTCTCTCTGTCTGTCTGTATTCCGCTGTCGTTTTCTTACTGGTATAACCAAATATCTGCTTTATAGCTACGACGACGCCAGTTATGTGCGCACAAACAATCAATGGTCGAGGTACAAGCGTATCTACACATAGTAAATATGAAGAGCTTTTGCAGTGTATGAATAAATAGCGATAGGCTTTGGTTGAGTGTATATGCATAAGTGGCAATATGGCTTGATTCAATGCATAAATAGGTATGTTTTGGTTCAGTGTATAAGGATAAATGGCAATATGGCTTGGTTCAGTGGATATGCATAAATGGCAATATGGCTTGGTTCAATGCGTAAATAGCTATATGTTTTGGTTCAGTGTATATGCATAAATGGTAATATGGTTTGGTTCAATGCATAAATAGCTATGTTTTGGTTCAGTGTATAAGCATAAATTGCGATATGGTTTGGTTGAGTGTATATGCATAAATGGCAATATAGCTTGGTTCAATGCATAAATAGCTATATGTTTTGGTTCAGTGTATATGCATAAATGGCAATATGGCTTGGTTCAATGCATAAATAGCTATATGTTTTGGTTCAGTGTATATGCATAAATGGCAATATGGCTTGGTTCAGTGTATATGCATAAATGGCAATATGGCTTGGTTCAGTGTATATGCATAAATGGCAATATGGTTTGGTTCAATGCATAAATAGCTATGTTTTGGTTCAGTGTATAAGCATAAATTGCGATATGGTTTGGTTCAGTGCATATGCATTTAGTGTATATACATAAATAGCAATATATTTTGGTTCAGTGTATATGCATAAATGGCTGTTTTGGTAAATGTGATGAATATTAACATTTTAATCCAATTTACCGCTACATTTGATACATCTACCAAGGTTAGTCTGGATTTAATGTCACTATACATTTACCAGACATGAAGTTAGTCGTGCATATACATCGTAGTCGTGATCATTTATTAAGTAAAATGGCAGCGACCCTAACATATATCCGCTATTGGGTATTTCATTCATCAGCCTCATAATCTTGCCTTTTGCTCTTTCGCGTTTTTGCATTTTGATTTTATTCAGTATATACTTATTTTATGAATAATTATCACATCACCGTGATTCATATAAATTATTCGAGCTACAAATGTCCTTTAACATCTAATTCGCTCTACCCCGGAATGAATACATTTTCATAGATGTAAACCGAAGGGGAATTTCTTAGTTGATAATAATTTCGTCCTCTCGAGGGTTCGAACCACCGCCCAGCTGACAGGGAAGAAATCAGGACGTTCGAACCCACGAGAGGACGAAATTATTATCAACTAAGAAATTCCCCTTCGGTTTACTTATATGAAAATATATTAATTCCGAGAGGTAGAGCGAATTAGATATTAAAGGACATTTGTAGCTCGAATGATATATATATATATATATATATATATATATATATATATATATATATATATATATATATATAATATATGTATGTATGTATAGTATGTATGTGTATACATACATACTTACATATATATATATATATATATATATATATATATATATATATATATATATATTATATATATATGTTCGTATATAGCATATAATGTGTGAACTTTCTACACATTCCGATATCACATCGCATCTATCCTATTTTTGACATTGATAATAGCAATGATAATGTGTGAACTTTCTACCACCATTCCGAATCAACATCGGGGGGGGGGGCGATCCTATTTTTGACATTGATAATAGCAATGTTCGCCATCATCACATGCTATGGCATATAGACGCCTGCCTGTTCCTCATCATACACAAAGGCGCAACTGCCAAGCATATAGATGACGCGTGAGTGGGCGTGTCTCCCTCGCACATCCAGGGGCCTGAGATATGAATGAAGACGATGCATTGCTGCTGATGCCGTGAGTCATCCATTTGTCTCAGATGTGCAGTAAGATCTGCTTAACAATCCTCGGTAAGGAGGGCGAGTACCATAGTCATGGTGCTTATCTCTCTCTCTCTCTCTCTCTCTCTCTCTCTCTCTCTCTCTCTCTCTCATAACCTTACAGTCATCTCTCCGTATTCGCTGGTAGTATTATTTCCACAACTCTTCGTATGCTAACTTCCCTGCCATGTCTCGATATTCGACTCGATTTCTCTCATTACTTCTACTTTTACTTTTCTCTCTTCGGTCCTACCCTCCTCTTCTCTCTCTCTCTCTCTCTCTCTCTCTCTCAGTAAGCATTAGTACTATTTTTTCATACATCTTCGAGTGCAAACCTCTCTGCCATGTCCGCACATTCAACTTCCTTCACTTTCCCATTTCCCATTCTTCATTCGTGCTCTCTCTCTCTCTCTCTCTCTCTCTCTCTCTCTCTCTCTCTCTCTCAGTGTACACTAGTATGTGTTGTATTTGTTTAATTTCCACACATCTTCGTATGCTGACTTCTCCGCCCTCTCTCCACATTCTGCTTGTTCAGTGTCATTACTCTGACTCATTTCTTCCTTCTCTCACTTCCCATTCTTCACCCATCTCTCTCTCTCTCTCTCACACACACACACACACAACAAGCAATACTAGTTTTTTTTATCTCCACACATCCTCGCTATCTCTCCACATTATTTATTTTATTTTATTTATTTATTTTTTTTTTTTTTTTTTTTTTTTTTTACTATCAATACTCCAACTCATTCCTTCCTTCTCGCACTTCCCATTCTTCAACTATGCCCTCCTCATCTCTCGCTCTCTCTCTCTCTCTCTCTCTCTCTCTCTCTCTCTCATCACACACAGCAAGCGTTACTTGTTCTTTTTTTTTATTTCCACACATCCTTGCTATCTCTACATATTTATTTAGTCCATATTTTTTTATTTCGATCCTCCAACTCATTTCTTCATTCTCCTACCTCCCATTATTCATTCATGCCCTCCTCATCCTCATCTCTCTCCTCTTCTCTCTCTCGTCTCTCTCTTCATCCACATTACACCCACACAACACACAGCAAGCATTACTTGTTTTTTTTTTATTTCCACACATCCTTGCTATCTCTCTACATTTATTTATTTATTTTTTTTATTTCGATCCTCCAACTCATTTCTTCATTCTCCTCACCTCCCATTATTCATTCATGCCCTCCTCATCCTCATCTCTCTCTCTCTCTCTCTCTCTCTCTCTCTCTCTCTCTCTCTCTCAGCGTGCATTACTAGTTTTTTCCTTTCGACATTTATTTATTTATTTATTTATTTTTTTTGCTATCAGTACTCCAACTCATTCCTTCATTCTCCCACTTCTCATTATTCATTTATGCCCTCCTCCTCCTCCTTATCTCTCTCTCTCTCTCTCTCCCCCCAAGCTTTCAGCTCGACATCACCAAACGGACTATTAACGAATGAAGCGTCTCTTTGTGCTGCCGAGTTACAGGTGATTGACGCTTCTTCCCTCTGTTAGTGCAACGCGCGTGCGCGTGGGTGCGCATCTGCGTGCGCGGATACGTACTGTAAATGCTCATTTAGTCGAGCTTAATGCATATGCCAAGTGACTTGTGGAGAGAGAGAGAGAGAGAGAGAGAGAGAGAGAGAGAGAGAGAGAGAGAGAGAGAGAACGAACCGCAAGGCCCTTCACATAATCTAGTTTGGACAAAAGCTTACATATGTACTAGTATGAATGATTATCACATCCCCGTGATTCATATAAATTATTCTATCTACAAATGTCCTTTAATATCTAATTCGCTCTACCTCTTGCTCGGAATGAATATATTTCCATGTTTGTAAACCGAAGTGGAACTTTTTAGTTGATAATAAGTTCGCCGTTCCATGGGCTCGAACCACGAAAAACAAGAACCCAGGACTGCAGTGGTGCGCCTTAAAGCCACACACTTATATATATATATAAATATATATATATATATATATATTTATATATATATAATATAAGTATATATTATTATATATTGTAATAAGTCTTATCAATCTTCGTAGATATTGTTGTTAACTCTGTCTGCAAGTAACTCTCCCATATTTATTCCATCCTCTTCGGATAATAATAATAATAATAATAATAATAATAATAATAATAATAATAATAATAATAATAATAATAATAATGAACCAAACAAAAACTTCTTTCAGTTTTCTTCTGAAGATTGAAAAAGAAACCCACAAAATTACTGTGTATAAGGTGTTTACTTATAAATATTTACATATTTTATTTATAAGTAAACACGTTATACACATTATACACAGTGATTTTGTGGGTTTCTTTTTCAATAATAATAATAATAATAATAATAATAATAATAATAATAATAATAATAATAATAATAATAATAACTCTATTGTAATGCGAAAGATTTGTATGGGAATAAAGTTGTACACTTGTTGCAGTCTGCGAGGTAGCATTTGAATTGAGATTAATAAGGTACTGTCATTCTTCTGTTCTAATTTGTTCTATGTTTCTTTTCAGATGAAAGCACAGGGCTCGAGGTAATTAGGGTCCTCCAGGGTCCTCCGGGTCACACAGCCGTAAAGTTAGGGCAGGAGGACGCGATGAGGGAGTAGTGAAGGTTCCGCTGAAGAGTATGAGCAAGAAATACTGAGGAGTTGCTGAGTGTTATTGGACGCTCTTTATCACGTCTTTTGAATTTTAGTTTTCTGTAAAAGAAAACTATTGTGCCAGCTTTGTCTGTCTGTCCGTCCGCACTTTATTCTGTCCGCTCTCAGCTCTAAAAAAAAAAAAAAAAAAAAAAAAAAAAAAAAAAAAAAAACTACTACTACTACTGAGGTTAGAGGGCTGCAAACCCTCCAATCATCAAACAGCAAATTGCAGCCCTCTAGCCTCAGCAGCTTTTATTTTTATTCAAGGTTAAAGTTACCCAAGGCTCGTGCATCTGGCAGCGCTTCCCGGAGGCATGGGACGCACCCTCACTCAATCGGATTTGGTGAGCGACTGAAGAGCCACAGCATTATACGTTGTACGGAAAACTCGATTGCGATCAAGAAACTTTGGTACACTTCATACTTGTTTATTTTAGTTTGGTTATTCGCTTTTTAAGACATCTTTATTAATATAAATGCTTAAATCAAGGTCGGTCACAGCAAACTAGTGTTGCAGTTGCAAGCGTTTCTTTTTTAAAACAGTACTCACAGTTGGTCGGTGAGATGGGCTGAAGGCATCAGGAAATTTATTGAATGAAAAGGCGTTCAGGAATATAATATGAATATTAGTTTAGTTGATACAGAAGTATTAATCATCGATAAAAGTGGATTCAATTTTAGCCAGGAAGAACGAAGTGAAAGATATTTTTAAGGGTCCATGTCTGACGTAGCGTGTTGACAAGGGAACGAAGAATAAACACTAATAATGATAAAAATTAATCATTTTTCTCGGTGGGAAGAGTAGAGTAAGTAAGAATACTTGAGGGTTCGTGAGTGACGACTTATGGTCATAAAGAAGGAAATCTGATTTTTTTTTTTCTTTTTTAGATTTCTGGGGAAAGTTGTGCTGTTGTTCTAAGACCAAGTAAAGCCACTTAATGGCTGAGTATTTATTCGCCTCGGTGACCATAAGAGCAAGAACCTTTCCTGGGCATAAGGCCAAATAGACAGCAACAGGCCAAAGGGGAAAAAAATAGGCATTGAGTCATCCTACTCCACTACTCCACCAAAAAATAGCGGTTCACAATACAAGACACTTTCTGTTGCAGTGGTTGTCAAACTGGGGTAGGGGGGAGATTGGGGGTGGGGGCGGCATCAGCAATTTCCAGGGGAGGCATGAGCCCTAGGGGAAGAATTTAAAATTCTCTAAATCATTATTCCCTTATCAAGAGTAAGGTAGTAATAACGTAATTTTCCTAAAGTCTACTGCTCTGGTTAGAGTCTTTGGGCTTACCATGTTTTTGTAATTATTCACCTCCCTCCTTATCCCTCGAAACCCCTTCTCTTTCTCTCTTTTTTTTAAATTTTCTTTTAAGTCTGAGAGGGAATTTTACTCAGAAATGCAAGTAGGCGTGGCCTTGGAGGTAAGGACCAACTTTCAGAGGGGGCGTGGTCATAAAAAGGTTGAGAACCCACTGATCTATTGAGCAATAGGTAATTTCCTACTGGTTAAAATCAGTTCAATACCTTTGCTGTTGAGACAGATGCAGGGCATTTAAAACAAACAAGGTCAAGATTCAAGGTTGCTTTTCAGTTAATGGAGAGCGCTTGGCGTCTTATACTGTTACTCGTAAAATTGAACAGCACACGGCTCTGTAGTGTTTCACAGGTAAAAACAATTTGACACGTACGCTGTTCAAGCTCGCTCTCCCACTGCAGTTTGCTTTTCGTTGCAGACTAGGCGTCTTTCCAAACCATTAAACAGGTTTCATGATTTGCAGATTTAAAAAATGGGATACTTTCGTCGCATTGTTATATTTTATATCTGTTTAACTTAGAATAGCATATTAATTGGCTCAGTTTTATGAATTACTACGACAGGCTATTGCTCGAACTTTCTCGCGTATTAAAGTTGTCTCTTTTCAAAATTCTAAAATAAAATAAATAAAATAAATAAATAGAATAAATAAATAAATAAATAAATAAATAAATAAATAAATGTCACTTTCATCATTATGTTTAGAACGTCCATTATGATAGATTTGAATAAGCAAACTTTTCTGTTCGTCCTCGCATTTTTCCGGCATGAATATTTTACTTCGGCATATTTTCAGTTTTCATTCGTCTTTTCATAAGCGCATTTCTCTCTTTACCTTGCATATATATCCCTTTCTGTTTTATCACCAGCATAGGCTTGCCTCAATTAAACTGTTATGAAATGTTCAGAAATAGAAATAACTGTCCTTTGATAATATACCTAATTTCAGCCTCTTTTTTTTCTGTTTATCTACACCTTTCCTTCGCCTACTTATTTTCATATACATTTCTGTTTATTCATCAGCTTCTGTTACCCTTTAATAAAGAGTGCATTAGACATTCAATAAACGTCATAAGCATATCTCACTAAAGACTCCTTTTTAAGTCCTTTTTCATCATGTCTTTCTGCGTAATCACCAACACCTACCAGTTGTGTTATCAATTTCATGGAGATCATAACGACACATAACGTCCTTAGCACCTGCATGCTGGCGACGAGAGACAAGAGCCGCCCTTTTGGTAACCAGGTAATGAAATGGATCGATGGCTTCCTCCGTGCCCTTCGGTCAAATGGAATCGGATAAGGAGAGATTTTACGCCTGGCTGCCCCCCTAAGAGGATTGGCTAAGGGGTCCTCCTCAATCAAGACGAATATATCACTAGAGTCAATATTTCCTCTGCCGGCAGATCACTTCAAGAGAATCGCGCTGACGGAGGGTGGCCTTCTTGGGTGTTCCTCGCATCGACCAGCAGATGAGACTTCCAGTTTAGCTTTTTCTGGAGAGGCTGTTGCAGCCTTCTTGGTGGTTGTCCTTTCCGGCCACCAGCAGCAGTTAGGACTTCCGCTTTGGAGGCTTTTTTGGGTATTCTTCTCACCTATCAGCAGCAGAGTCTTTCAGCATAGTTCCTTCTTGGGAATTCTTCCCAACTAGTAGCAAAAGACTTCCAGAGTGATTCCTCCTCACAGGTTTTCCCTGTCTCTCAATGGCAGCGCATTCTAGCAACGTTCCATCTTTGGGCTTCCTTCATTCACCGAAAACATGCGGAATTATCAATTTGGGTTCCCTTAGGGCTTAGACCATTCACAGAAGGGACCTCGAAAACCAGCCGTAAGCAAATGAGTGACTCTGATTAGTTTGCGAATGTAAGACTGTGCAGGTTTAAGTAGCCTTGTTTTTTTTTAGATTAAAGTACTGGATAGGATCACTTATAATATAAATAACAAGAACAATAATTATAATTGTGAAAGATCCAAACAAAAATAATGATCACTACATAATGCTACTAAGGAAAAGTGTATTCAGCATGCACAGTACTACCTGTCACCAAGAAAGAACAAGATTAAAAATAAGTAAAATCGACAACTTCGCCATGTGAACTCTACAGCAGAGAAATATTCTACGTATATGAGCTGCATTGTTGCAGACATTAGAATCATTAACTCAGTTTGTTAAAGAATTAGCGACTACCACGAAAATGAACAACCATTAAAGATATGTCATCTCGGAAGTCTTTAAATCAGCCCTCATTGATTATATAGCCTGTCGGTCTCTGGGTCTCTGCAGGTCATGCTGCCATTGACGAGCCATACCTGCCGATTACCTGGTAATCAATTACCGGGTCTTTGATGTGTTTAAAGTTGTTGGGGTCCGAGGTCTTTATCGTGCCGTACTCTACGACGGGGCAAGGATAATTACCTCCGCAAACAGAGTTCAAAGGGGGGTTTATATATTCGTCCTTTCTGCTCGTTTGGTTGTCTCTCTTTCTGTCGACGATATAACTCGGGACTTCCTCGATGGACTGCGTTCAAATTTCGTGAAGGTGTGGATCGCTGGTTAAAGAATGGTTTACTGAAATTGAGACAGATCTTGATCCAGATTAAGATAAGATATTGCTGTTGAATTGTCTTTCAAGAGATGTCAAAATCAAAAGGCAGCAAACAAAATTTCATGAGGAAAATGCGTTTTAGTTTCAGTTCATCAAAACATCTTTGCAAAATTTGCTCCTACAATTTCTGACGGTCAATATTATACCTCGTGAATGCTGAGTAACTTCCTTGTTTACCCCCCTTTTGCTTATCGACCTCGAGGAGCGGGGCAAATGGGTGCTGATGATGACTCAGGAGGTAGACCTATGCAAACTCCTCAATCCCCGCCTCTACTCCCCCGCAAAAAAAAAAAAAAAAAAAAAAAAAACTGTATCCCACAAAAAGGGTAAGCTCGTGCACCGGCGAAAATCCTGTCTAATATCTATCTATCTATCTATCTATCTATCTGATCTATTCTATCTATCTATCTATCTATATACATATATAGATAGATAGACAGACAGATGGATAGATAGATAGATAGGTATTAGACTCGATTTTCGCCGACGCACTTTACCCTTTTTGTGCGCTACAGATTTTTATTTTTTTGGCGGGGGAGGGGTAATAGGCAATTTGTATAGGTTTGTATATATATATATATATATATATATATATATATATATAGTATATATATATATATATATATATATATATATCTATATATATATATATATATATATATATATATATATATATATATATATATATATATAAGAGGATTAAACGAAGATTATCAGTGGGAGTGACCTAAATTGGTCTTACCTGTGGATGGACCTCTTGGTACAAATGCCAACCTTTGTTTTCTGTAACTTTTCTCATTCATCTACCTGAAGAGGGAGACAGCAGCAGTCTCTGAAATATAGTATTTTTCTCTGCTGTATTTTGGCGTTTTTATGGGCTCCTTTTATTAGATGAATTCTGTTAAACAGAACATTTTTACCATCTCATATAATATATATATATATATATATATATATATATTTAATAGTATATATATATATATAATATATATATAATATATATATATATATAATATAATATATATATAATATATATATATATATAATATATATATACAGGTTTCACTTCCTCCCACTATTCCCAAGCGAACCCTCCTTTTACATTTTGTGTGATTTTATCTCAGATTTTCCTCCCATGCGGTTAATAGACCATTTTATTTGAAAGAACAAAAAAAAGGTCCGGTCGATCTCACTTCGCAGTTTTACACCTCGAGTCCAGAGAGAGACTTCACGTCGAGGTCGATTAATCTGGCCAGTCAGAGAACACAGGAGGCAATAAAACATAATGACAATATACGAATCTCTCTTAAACTGGACGCCATTTCGCAGACGATCTGTATCTCGCGTGGACCATCGTTCCGTCGACCTGACTTCTTACTCTTTTGGAGAGAGAGAGAGAGAGAGAGAAGACTAAAATAATAGATATAAGGTGTAAAGAGACGGTGTGTAATTTGGGAGAGACAAGAATGAGAGAGGACTAAAATAAAGAAATATGTTATGAAGAGAGGGTGTGTTATTGGAGAGAGAGAGAGAGAGAGAGAGAGAGAGAGAGAGAGAGAGAGAGAGAGAGAGAGGACCGAAATAAAGAAATATAAGGTGTAAAGAGACGGTGTGTAATCGGTGAGAGAGAGAGAGAGAGAGAGAGAGAGAAGACTAAAATAAAGAAATCAGGTGTTATGAGGGCAAATGTAACTGGAGAGAGAGTGAGAGAAAGAGAGAACTTGATAAAGAAATGAAGTGTTAAACAGAGCAAATGTAAAGAGAGAGAGAGAGAGAGAGAGAGGGGAGAGTAAAACAAAGAAACAATGAGTTAATAGAGGAAAAGTAGCTCTAGAGAGAGAGAGAGAGAGAGAGAGAGAGAGAGAGAGAGAGAGAGAGCTAAGATAAAGAAATCAGGTCTTAAGAGAACAAATTCAACGAAAGAGAAAGATTGAGATCAAGAGAGAGAGAGAGAGAGAGAGAGAGAGAAATCCATGCACAACATACTATATAACTCGACATCCCATTTGGTAATCTCGATCTGAACTCGTATTAGAAGCGGCCCTCGCCCAAATTCTTCTATAGTCGTAAATAGGGGTTCTCAGACGAGCTGTGCCCTATAATATACTACGCTTACGATTTATGGGTTTTCCTCCCAATTACAGAGGTTATTTCTCTCCGGTCACAATAATGATTAATGGTCCACATCGAACTGTGTGTCCGTGATAACATCTTGTGAAAACAGTGTATAATTTTGACCTGTCGCGTTGGTGATCTCCTTCGTTTTTTTTTTTTTTTTTTGCTCGCTCTCGTTATTTCTATCGTCTAATTT